>NW_004457718.1:600000-911335 GCF_000203815.1 Cavenderia fasciculata
ACAAACTACCACCGACGCCACTGGACACTATGTCTTTGACCGTTTGCTCCCAGGCAATTATTGTATCCAAGTCACTGTTCCAGTCGATTACAAGGTCTCTCCATCTGGAAAGGACTCTATTGTCGATGCTACAGGTAAGCACTGTTTCGTATTGAATCAATCAACGAGCAGATTAGCTGCACCAGAGGATCAAGTCGATTCATTCTATGTCAGATTCCTGGAGAATGCCGGTTTGATGCCTCCACAATTCGCTGTCGGCGAGTATGTCTGGGAAGACTCTAACCGTGACGGTGTACATGATGCATCTGAAAAGCCACTTGCCAACATCCCAATTACCCTCACTGGTCCAATGGGACTCACCCGTTCCATGAACACTGATGACAATGGTTATTACACCTTTGATGACCTTCCACCAGGCAACTACTCTATCCACTTTGGTGTTCCATCCGACTATACCGCCTCTCCACTTGGAGAAGACTCTGTCATCAGTCCCACTGGTGATTACTCTTTCTTATTGGACCAAACCACTGCCACCAAGGCTCCACCCAACCACGTCGATGCATTCTATGATCTCCATGGTGTTGATGCTGGTATGATGCCACCTCAATTCGCAGTAGGTGACATGGTATGGGACGATTTCAACCGTGATGGTGTACATGACGCAACTGAATTACCAATTGCCAACATCACTGTTCAACTTTCGTTTGACACTCCAGACGGAACAGGACTATTGTCTACCACCACCGACAAGGATGGTCACTACCTCTTTGATCAATTAGATGCAGGTGATTATTGTCTCCACTTTGGAATCCCAGCCGACTCCAAGGCATCACCAATGGGTAAAGATTCTGTAATCGACTCTACTGGTGACCACTGTTTCACTCTCAACAAGACCACAACCACTCCATCCGTTCCAGCCGACAATGTCAAAGCTTTCTACAAGAATCTTGACGAAGATGCTGGTATTATGCCACCACAATTCGCAGTTGGTGATAATGTATGGAACGACGTCAACCGTGATGGTGTACATGATCCAACTGAACTCCCACTTGCAAACATCACTGTCACATTGACTCAACCAGATGGTACTCCAGTTACCTCAACTACCACCAACAAGGATGGCCATTACATCTTTGATCAATTACCACCAGGCAACTACTGTGTACAAGTCTCAATCCCATCAGACTTTACTGCCTCTCCATCTGGTCACGATTCATTGATTGACTCTACTGGTAAACACTGTTTCACTTTGGACAAGACAACAACCACTCCATCCACTTCAGCCGATGGTGTCCAAGCATTCTACAAGAACCTCAACGAGGATGCTGGTCTAATGCCACCACTATTTGCAGTTGGTGATCAAGTTTGGGACGATTTCAACCGTGATGGTGTACATGATGCATCAGAACAACCACTTACCAATATTACCGTCACACTCACTCATTCAACAGAAATGGGTACCATGTCTACTTCAACTCAAACAGACTCTACTGGTCATTACATCTTTGATGAATTGTCACCAGGTGATTATTGTGTCCACTTTGATATTCCAGCCGACTCCAAGGCATCACCAATGGGCAAGGACTCTGTTATCGATACCACTGGTGACCACTGTTTCACTCTCAACAAGACCACAACCACCCCATCAGTCCCAGCCGACAATGTCAAAGCATTCTACAAGAATCTTGACGAAGATGCAGGTATTATGCCACCACAATTCGCCGTTGGTGACAATGTATGGAACGATTTCAACCGCAATGGTGCTAAAGATTCAACTGAAGCACCAATGCCAAATATCACAGTCGTATTGACCACTCCAGATGGTACTCCAATCAAAACTACCACAACCGATTCAACTGGTCGCTATGTGTTTGAAGAACTTCCACCAGGCAATTATTGTATTCAAGTCTCAATCCCATCAGACTTTACTGCTTCACCCGCTGGTAATGATTCAATGATTGACTCTACCGGTAAACATTGTTTCACTTTGGACAAGACAACAACCACTCCATCTACCTCTGCTGATGGTGTCCAAGCATTCTACAAGAACTTCAATGAAGATGCTGGATTAATGCCACCACAATTCGCAGTTGGTGATTTCGTATGGAATGACTTTAACCGTGATGGTGTACATGATGCATCAGAACAGCCACTTGCAGGTGTCGTCGTTGAATTATCATTCGACTCTCCAAGCTCAGTTGGATTCCTTGTAGCTACCACCGACTCTACTGGTCATTACATCTTTGATGAATTGAATCCAGGTAAATACTGTTTACAATTTACCATTCCAGCTGACTCTAAGGCATCTCCAACTGGTAAAGATTCAGTTATCGATGCCACTGGTAAACACTGCTTCAATCTTGACAAGACTACAACTACTCCATCCACTCCAGCCGATAACATCAAATCATTCTACAAGAATCTTGATGAAGATGCAGGTATTATGCCACCTCAATTCGCTGTTGGTGATAATGTATGGAGCGATGTCAATAGCGATGGTAAACGTGATCCAACAGAAGAACCAATGAAGAACATTACAGTTGCATTGACCCAACCAGATGGTACTCCAATCTCAACAACCACCACCGATTCAACTGGTCGTTATGTATTTGATAACTTGAATGCAGGAGACTACTGCGTACATGTAACCATTCCAAAGGGTTTCTCTGCCTCTCCAATGGGAACAGACTCTTTCATTGACAATACTGGTAAACATTGTTTCACTTTGGACAAGACCACAACCACTCCATCCACCTCTACCGATGGTGTTGAAGCATACTACAAGAACTTTAATGTAGATGCTGGTTTGATGCCACCCAATTATGCAGTTGGAAGATACGTATGGTTGGATTTGAACAGAGATGGCGTACATGATGCCACCTCTGAACCATTCCTCTCTGGTATTACAGTCAAGGCACTTTTAGATGGATCAGTCATTGCAACTGCCACCACCGATGCCAACGGTCACTACACGTTTGATAATTTAGAAAAGGGTGACTATGTCCTCGAATTCTCAAAGCCAAATGAAAACTACACCTTCTCCCCACTTGGACATGATTCCAAGACAGATGCATCGGGCAAGATTAACGTCAAGTTGGACATTGATACCAACCCATCGGTACTTGTAGAATCAGAGGCATCAGACAATGTCATGGCCTACTATATTGACAGAAACGAGAATGTCGGTATCATGCAACCACGCTATCCAGTCGAAGTTCTAGTATACTTCTTCCCCAACGATACTGTCATTCCAAACGTGCCAGTCACCATTACCACGGAAAATCCAAACGTTCCACCCATCACAGTCACTCCAACCAACGAGACTGGTAAGGTCACCTTCACCGACCTTCCACCAGGCAACTATTGCGTGCATATTGACCTCCCATACGACACACACTACACCTCCAAGGATCCAAACAGTCTGATCAAACAAGATGGTAAGGCATACTGCTTCACCATCAACGACACACTTGTCGATCCTCCCATCAAGGTGCCAGTAGCTGTTGTCGCCAATCTCTATGCAATCGGGTCGAGTGTATTCCTTGATCTTGACGGAAATGGTTATCTCAACGCTCCAGGCGACAAGCAATTTGCCAATATCACTGTCAAATTGTCAACTAGCAGCGGTTCACCAGTCAAGGAAACTCAGACTGATGCATATGGAACCTACCACTTTGATGGATTGGTATCGGGCGACTATGTTGTCCAATTTGTTGCACCAACCGACTACACTTTCCCAGTCAAGACTGACCAATCACTTCCAGTCTTCCACTCGGTCGATGGAAAGGTTCCAGTTTCACTCAACCTTGCATCAACCGTTGTTGTTGACTCGTTTGACGGCACTCTAAATGCTGACTATATCAACCGTACTGTCAACTCTGGACTTTCTCCCATCCTATTCGCACTCGGTCGCAAGATCTTTGTCGATGCCAACAATAATGGTTTGATGGACGCCACTGAATCGTCTATAGCCGTGCCACCCATCAAATTGACCCTTACCACAGCTGACGGCAAACCAGTCACAACCGTCCAACCTGCCAACGGCGACTATTTAGTCAACAACTTGAGTTCAGGAAACTACTGTCTCCACTTGGACGTGCCAGTCAACTACAATGTATCGTCCAACAAGGGTACTACATTCTTTAACCAATTCGACGCTGCTGGAAACGTGTGCTTTACCCTATCAAAGGCATCACCCAATGTAGTGTGCAGTGCAACCGATGCTTTCTCAGACTGCAAAGATTTGACTGAAAATGCTGGTCTCGTACCAACCTATGCCGTCTCTGGTAACGTCTGGAAGGACATGAACAACGATGAAGCTAGACAACCAGCCGACATGGTCTTGCCAGGCCAGCCATTGGCTCTGCTCGACAGTACCGGTGCACAAGTGGCAACGACCACAACCGACAGCCAGGGTAACTATTTGTTCAACAAGTTGCCCGCCGGAATCTATACCCTCAAGTTTGTCGCACCCAACGACACTCTTATCATCACACCATCGCCAGTCGACAGTGTATTCCCCAAGACTGGTGTACTACCAATCCAACTCTCTCCAACAACCACCTCGGTCAACCCCAAGTATGATGGACTTGATCCCACTCAAACTCCATTCATTCTTCTCCACAAGGATGTTGGTGTATCTAACCCACTCTACGCCATTGGTGATATGGTCTATATCGACAAGAATCTCAATGGAGTTTCAGATGTAAACGAAACGGGTGTCGCAAACATCAAGGTGACTCTAGTCACTGCATCGAGCAACACCACCATCGCAACTACGCTCACCGACTCGTCTGGACACTACCTCTTTGACTCATTACCAACTGGAAACTATTGTGTACAGTTTGAATTGTCTCCTGATCAAATTCCAGTCAATCCACTGTCCAAGCAAATCTGTCGTGTTGTTGATCCAACTCACACAGACATGGTGTCAGTCTCAACCACCCCTCTTGTCGGCAAGATCAGCGCTGCCTGGGTCAATCTTAATATGGACCAAGGTATCAGAGTGGCAATCTACTGTATCAGCTCGACTGTATGGTCAGACAATGGAAACGGTCTTGTTGACTCGATCGACATGACCATGTCCAATGTCACTGTTGAATTGTTCAAGGACGGTGTTTTGTTGTTACGTACTCGTTCGACCGACCTCGGTCTCTACGTGTTTGACACCCTCGAACCTGGTAGCTACATGCTCCACATCTTTGCACCACCAGGTACACTCCTCTCCCCACAAACCTACCAAAACAAGTTCAACGCCACTGGATACTACTACTTTATCCTCGGATACACAAATGTAGACGCACACATTGATCCCAACGGAAATGACACTGGCTGCGACATGGTAATCGACTCTTATTCAGCCATGGTCAGTCAGGCTGTCTATGCACTTGGTAACTTTACCTTTATCGACTACAATGAGAATGGTATTCGTGATCCAGACGAACCACCTCTTGGCGGTGTCAACATCAATGCCTTTGACGCCCGTCTCCCCGACAGCATCGCCGTCTCGTACCAATCTGAGAGCAATGGTTTCTACGTGCTCGACAGTCTTCTCCGTGGCCAGTACTGTGTCATCTTTGAAGGACCTGGTGCCTACAAGTTGACCAAGAAGGGTCCAGACAGCGTCCCCAACCCAGCCACCGGCTCGTACTGTCTCTACCTCAACATCTCCACTCCCAACCTACGTCCAACCGTCAGAGAGGATCGTATGGATGCCCAGTATATTTTGGAGCATGTGGACGCTGGTTTTGTCCCCATGAGCCTCGCTATTGGTAGCTACGTCTGGTACGACTCGAATGGTGATGGTATCATCAACTTTACCGAGTTGCCTGCACCCAACACCACTGTCACTCTCACCAACTCCAAGGGTGAACCTGCCCGCACCATCCGTGGTGTCATTATCCCACCAACCGTCACTGACGCACAAGGTTACTACAAGTTCTCTGATGTCATGGGCGGAATGGACTATACACTCAACTTTGGAATCCCAACCACCGCACCAAAGGGCTCAGTCTGGACAGTCTTGGCCAACAACAACTCTGTCACTCCAAGTGGTGAAATCAAGATTTTGAACTCGTCCTACATTCCAGTCAAGGGTAGTATCAACTCTTACTCTAGTTTGTACAATAATGGTGGTATATTCCCGCCATGCTTTGTAGTTGGTACACGTGCATGGGCTGATGGAAATGCCAATGGATTCTTTGATGTTAACGAGATTGCCTATGCCAATGCCACCGTCACACTCTACAATGAGGATGGCACCCGAGCCATGTCAGTCGACAAGACCATTCTCCCACCTGGCACTACCTCGTCCAACGGTAACTACCGTATCATTGGTATTCCACCAGGCCGTTACTATGCAGTGTTGACCATCCCACCTCGTTACATTGTGTCCAACGTCCTACCAGGCGGCTCACAATTTGACCCCAACACCAAGCGTACACCAGTCTTTACACTCGCCATCGATGCTGCTAGTATCGTTCCAACCTACCAAAATACTACTACAGTCTGCAAGTACATGAACCCCACCATCAACGCTGGTATTATCACTCCACGTATTGCCATTGGCGGTCATATCTACTATGAGCCCAATCCAGTCTCCAACGCCACTGTTCCATTCCCCAATGCAACCGTCGTCCTCACCACGCCAACAGGTAGTCTCCGTCTCGAGACCACTACCGACAGCAAGGGCTTCTACCTCTTTGATGGACTTGCAGTCAGCCAATACGCCGTCTCGCTCACCATTCCACCCGGTTTCTTGATCGATGTCAACCACACACAGAACCGTGGTACTTCCAAGGGCCAGGTCGGTCCCATCAACCTCTTTATCGATGCACCAGAGGTCGTCCCAACCAACTCGACCTCATACACTGGTGTACTCGCACCATACATCAATCCCAACATTGATATGGTTCTCAAACAGAGTGTACTTGGTGTGCAAGGTATTGTCTGGCGTGACCTATTCAATAACAATGGATTCTTTGTCGCCAATTCGTCCATGCCCGTCTTTGTCAATGTCACTTTGTACTCTGGAAAGGGTGCCTATGTCGCATCTGTCTTGGCCGATCCAGTAACCGGTCGCTACAGCTTCCCCAACCTCGGTGGCGGTATGTACTCGGTAATGTTCACTCCAACGATCGATCCAACCTCATGGGTGTCTGTAAAGGTCAACTCGACCCTCGTCAACAACTCGACCAGACTACTTGCCAGCTCTATACTGACCAACTTCTCGACGCCCATCTTTACACTCGACTCGATGAACCCCGAGCTCACCCCGTGTGTCTTTGCCGACTACTTCTGTCTCCAAGAGAATGCCGGTTTCAAGCGTCCCGACAATGGCTCGATCAACGGTCGCGTATTCAAGGACTTTAACTGCAATGGCAAGTTTGACAATGCCACCACCTTTTACGCAGCCAGGGATCTCCCATTGGCTGGCATCCCAGTCTATCTCTATGTCAATGACACTGCCACTCCTCTTGCATCGACATTGACCCTTCCAGATGGTTCCTACCAATTCCTTAACCTCACCTTTGGTAACAACTACCTCGTCAGCACTGGAACACCCAATCTGGCCATCTCGTCAGCACGTCAAGTACAAGCTTGTTCCGGAACCGAATACAACACGGTCATTATCAAGACACCATCGACCATCAACTTTGGTTTCATCACTGATGAGGAGTATTGTGTCGATAATCCCGACCTCACCACCTCTTGCTATGTACTTGGAAGAGCTGTTGGCGGAACCTATTCGACCAACCCTATTGTCGTCTCATTCCCCTACAATGCCACCGCACACAGCCAGATCAAACCAAACGCAATCTACAATCAAGTCGGTACCGTCCATGGTCTTGCCTATGACCGTAGCAATGCCCAAATCTACGCTTCCGCCTTCCTCAAGGTCAACACTGACTACGGACCGTCTGGAAGTGGTGCCATCTACAAGATTGACAAGAAAACCAATGCAGTCTCTAAATGGATGTCTGTCAATGACATTTGGGGTGCCATCTACGCAGGTGAAACACCAGCCGACGATCCACAAGAATTTGACTTTAGAACGTTTGCAGTCTACAAGACATCGCTCTCTGATATCGACATTGACCCAGAGAAGCGTCAACTTGGTGTCTGCGTGCTCAGCGTCGATTTCCTCCACTTGATCCCTCTCGACGTCAAACCAACCAGTCTCAACAGTCGTCGTGTGGCTATTCCCAACAACTGTGCTGCCCGTACCGGTGATATGGTTCCATTCGCCGTCACTTTCCATCTTGGCAAGTGGTATGTCGGATGCACATGTACCGCTGAAATCACATCGACCCTCAAGGATCTCATTGGTTATGTCACTTCGTACAACCCCGCCACTTCCCTATGGACCACTGTCCTTACCGTACCATTCAACTATACCCGTGGTTGTAGAAACACTGACCAAGGTCTATCGTGTGTCGAAGCAACTTGGCAACCATGGATCACCGACGAAAACATTCCTCAACCACTCCTATCTGGTATCGCATTTGATGGTAACGATATGGTCATCTCGGTACGTGATCGTGAGGGTGATATGGGCCATACCATCTCTGCACCCGATATTCTCAGAGCATGTGCCAACGCACAAGGTGTACTCGTCCTCGAAAAGAACGGTCGTTGCGGTACACTTATCGGCTCGCATCTCGGCCCATCTGGCACACAAGGCCAGGTCGAGGGTCCCGGTACTGGAGAATTCTACAACGACAACTTTAAGATTGGACCCAATGCCCACGACGACACTGGTGGTCTCTCTGTCTACCAAGTGCCCGGTTACCCCAACGTCGTGTCCAACTCGTACGACGTCGATGGACTCTGGGAAGGTGCCACCAAGTTCTACAACAACACCAATGGTGCCATGGGCCGTGGTTTCGTCCTCTACGTCACGCCCATTGTCGATCCCACCACTCAACCAACCTTTGGCAAGTCCAATGGTCTCGGTGACATTGTCGCCACCTGTCCTCCCAAGCAAATCTCGCTCGGTAGTCGTGTCTGGACCGACACCAACCTGAATGGTTATGCCGAAGCCCAAGAACTCGGAAAGCCAAGTGTGACACTCCAGCTCATCAACGCCGCTGGAACCGTTGTCCAAACCACCACAACCAATGCACGTGGATACTACCAATTCGTCAATGTCCCTCCCAAGGACACCTACTCTATAGTTGCTGTCGGTCAAACATGTACAGTTATCCCACCCCCTACCACTGGTAGATTCGTATCTGCCTCTAACAAGGGTACCACCGTAGCAGCAAGTAAATGTCAAATCACCGGCATTGTCATCCCAGATGCCATGTTGGCAAATAACGTATTCAATTATGACTTTGGTGTAATTTAAAATAATACTCAAAGCAAAAACTTTAATAACAATAACAAAAATTACAAATGAAATAATAATAATAATAATAATAATAATAATAATAATATTTAAACAAAATTAATATCCTATATATACAAACATATTTATATTTAATAAACAAAAAATCAAATTAATTAAATTAAAACATTGTCTTTGGTCTCTCTTTGAGGTTGTGTTTTCATGTTTGGGATCAACAATAGATGGTGAATATAATTTTAATCTTTTTCATGAACGTTTATATCGTCCAAAACCCCAAAAGATGTCAAAATAATTAATCAATTTATACCACCAATGGAAATAAGGGGTAAAAATCAACACCTTTGAATCCACCAACCCACGATCGTTTAAATTTATGATTGGAGGTTACACAAAACACAACTTCATCAGTTCAATTATCTGCTTGATAAAACCAACCAAAGGTATATCAATCTAAAATGTAGTCACTTTAATTCATTTACATTTTATATAAAAATAATTAAATATTGTAAAAGAGAGAAGAAGGATGAAACAAATAATTAATACATTTATTAAATCAAGTAGATACTATACGTTTATTGGAATGCCTCCATTAATGTTTATGGAATGGTGTATTGCTACATCACAAAACCCATCTCTTCAGATCAATGATACATCTCATCATTGGTCTCTAATTGCTGGGTGTATTCTACTCAATGTTTTAGCTCATTCAATGGCCTATTGTTTCAATTCCTATGTTGACTTTTGGACTGGAGTAGATGATCCAAAAACATCGGTTGACAGAACCATGTTTGATATTGGAATGAAAAACTTGCTCAAGATTATAACATTCTCAACTGTATCTGTGATTCTAATCACTGTATGGTTGGTTCAAAATAGTACTGGTGAATTTGAGTGGTTAAAGAGTCAATTCATTGGTTACACTGCTTTACTCATCATCCTCGCTGCAACATACACTCACTGTAAATATGTTGCATTGGGTCACATCAATTGTGCAGTTTATATCTTTGCTACATCCTACTTTTACTACCAATTATTCACAAACAATGTTCCAGATCGTTCATTCTACATCTTCTCCATCGTCGCCAATCTATTCTTCCAAGTTCCAATCATATCAAACTATCATCGTGATTTGGTTGAAGACAAAAGAGCTGGAATCTTGACCATATCCATTCTATTGGGTGAAGTCTATTCTTGTTATTTATTAATCGCATTGACTTTTACGTATGTATTAGATTAAACCAATAATATATATATTATTATTCTAACTTGTTTAATAATAATTATTATTGTTATCATTTAGTGGATTCTTGATTATTTTACTCCAATCAATAATGTACCAAAACTATTACATGTTATTGGCATTGTACCCAATGAATAGCTTGTACCATGTATATAAAGATTCATTGTATAATGGTAATAATATTGCTTTAAATTACAAGACTGGTGTTGAAGTAATTAAAAGTTTTACAATCTATGGTATTGCCCTTCTTGTAGGTGGCAAGGTATAAATTAAATAAATATCCTTTTTGTTTGTTTATATATTAATTAATTTAATTTAATTCACTTAACTTTTTGTTAATGACTTCTTGCCATTGATTGACTCTTGTACGTTTTGCCAAAAGTTCATCAAATATTTCGCTTGATATAATATTACAGTTTTTACCATGGAGCATAGCATCTGTTTTGACAGATGTTATCATCCAATAGAATGCAAATTGTTTGACCGACATGATATCATCCTCGTCTTGTAGTGTAGGTGCTTTCTCTTTGGTTTTTGTTTCCTTTTTGGTATCTTTGACTGGCTTTTTACCAATTACAAAACTTGCCGAAGAAACAGTCGTCGACGTGGTCGAAGTGGAACTTGAATGAGCAGCAGCCAACTGTTTATCTTTTTCCTTTAATTCCTTTTCCAATTTTTCATTCTTTGTTTCAGATTCTTTTAATTTCTTTGTTAAATTATCAATTTCCTTTTGTTGTGAAGATGATGATGACGACGATCCTTTCTTATTATTATTATTATTTTTACTATTATCCAATTGAATTTTAAACTAAAAGAAGAAAGAAAGAAATATTAATTATTTGATTAATTAATTATTATTATTATTATTATTTTTGTTTACATACATCATCTCTTTCTTTTGTTATTTGTAAAAGTTGATCAGATTTTAATTTTGATTCTCTTGTTAATTTTTCTGCCTCTTGTTTCAAAGTGATGATTGTTGTATTTTCCTTTTTTAACAAAACCATTTGATCTTCCAATTCCTTTGATTTCTTTTTTTGTTCAATGTCGCTGGTTTTTAATAATACAATTTGATCCTCTAATTCCTTGGATTTCTTCTTTTGTTCATTTTCGTTGACCTTGGCGTGATCCTCCAATTCCTTGACTTTTTTCTTTTCCAATTCCACCATCTTTGTTTGTTTCTCCAAATCAACCTTTAATAATTTACATTGTGATTCAATTTCAACCTTTGATTTATTCATTTCTCCAACTATAATAATAATTAATAAATAAATAAATAAATAATGGGATTTTAAATAATATTACAATTTATTTACAATGAAAATATATATGTGGTTATTGGTTGGTATATAAATAAATAGATATATATAGTGGTGTTGGTGTATATGGTATGGTTATATAAATATGATTACATGGATTGGTTGATATGTATAAAATAAATAAATAAATTCTACAAAAATATATATATATATATTGTTTGGTTTGGTTTGGTTGGTTGTATTGTTTTTATAAAACATTTGAACCAAGATAATGATGAGCAGCAATAAATGATGATGCAACTGCGAAAAACAAAACACAAGGTATTAAATTTGACGTACTTTCCGTATCCAATTTGGTTTGTTTGTTGTTGGTTTCCTCTAATTTCTTTTTTAATTCATCAATCTCTTGTGATTGTAATTTGTTCTTTTCTTCAACTGATTTACTCTTTTCCTAAATATTATTAAAAATTATTAATTAGATCAACAATCAATCTATTTAGGTTTTAAAATTTTTAGACTTACCTTTAATTCTTCACATAATTCACTTAAACCTTCTTTTTCTTCGATTGTCATTTTTCTTAATTCAATTTCCTCTTGTAATCTATTGTTTGTTTGATTTGCATAGGTTTCCAAAACAGCTCTTTCATTGGCCTCTTCACTTGCTTGTTTCAATAGGCTTTCAATGGTGGCCTTGGCCTCTTCCAATTGCTCTTGAACTGTCTTTTCTTTTCCAATCAATTCAGATGACTTTAGTTTGTAGAGGATCGGTGTATTATTCAATTCAAACAATACATTGAATTCTTCGATCAAACATTTGACAATCTCGGTTGTATAATTGGTTGAATTCATCATTGTCTCTAATGATTCTTCCTTTGGTCTAAGTAATGTTGGTGCAAATACAATTGCCAAATTTCCACTTGTCATCTTATTCTTTTCATGATACAACTAAAGTTGGTAGATGAATAAAAAAAAATAAATGTATAAGTAAATGATGATGATGACCAAACAAAAATCAGATATCTTTATATATATCTATCTGTCTACATACTTGAAGAGTATATAATAATTTAAGGATTAATTGTAAAGTATCGTAATTGTCTTTTGGTAATGCACTTAATAATGATTTAAAGAATGAGATCTTGGCATTTCTATCTCTAATGTCATAACCACCAAGGAAATTCTTGTACAAATCAAATGTTAGAATGGGTTCATCCATCTCTCTTAGGAACATTTTCAATGCTCCACTAACTGTATGTTTATCTGGAATCTTTGATAAATCAACATCTTCCTCTACAAAAGAGAGTAAATAAATAGATTGTGAGAATGATTGTCATTTTGTTCATATATGTGTGTGTCACATGTCAAACCAAACTTACCATTTTCCAATTGTTTTGCCAATTCCTTGACTCTGATTGCATTACCTGAAATTCTACAAATACCCTCCAAATCTAGACAATTAGTCTCTATATAGGCAACCAGTTTCTTTACTGCATTTGCTCCTGCCAACTTTTGTTTCTTTTTCCTCTCTCCTGGTTTCAATATCTTTTTTAATGTTTTATTTGCCATTCTCTTTTCTTTTCTCTTTTTTTGTTACAGTTGATAATGATACAAAATGATGATATATAAACAAAGAAAGTAATATTACAAATACTATAATACAATTAGTACTAAATACTCCAAGTAAAAAAGCTAAAAGTGAGAATAACAAGACTGTTGTAAGAGGGGGAGGCACCTCGATGTGTCCAAAGATTCATTATGTTTTTTTGTTTTTTTAGAACCAATTATTTGAATTCGATCGATGTGATTGAAACGAGTGAGAAAACTTTTTCAAGTGATTGTGGGGATGTCTTTCTTGTCTGGTATCCATCGATCATGTTTGTTGTTGGACCCCAACCAAAGAGATAATTAATTAACTCATTTGAGTAGAGATAATTATTTATTAACAAGTAATATTGATATATTTTTGTAAATGATTTAGAATTATGAATAATGAATACAGTAATTTTCAAGAAGATGAAGAAAGTGAAGAAGAAGAGAAAAAATTGTTGGTGTAATTAACACACACATACACCCCTGTTTCCACTTATGTTCGATTGATTTTGGGGCAATAATTAATAATGATTTTAAAGTGTTGATTCCCATCCCCTTTGAATAAAAAGTTTAAATTCTTTGGTAAAATATCATAAGCGCGTTTAAAAATATCTCAAACCGCTCATCAGACGACTTTTAGTTGTGACTCCTCTTCCATCCCATCTGTGTCTGTCTATTTTTGTTGAATTTATTTTTATTTTTTGATCCAATTAATTCCCTTGCCTCCACACACACATACCTCCACCTTTCATTGCTCAACACTTTTGCAAACACAACGATTCTCCCTCTGATCACCATTATCTATAATATACTTTAACTTACAATCCCCTACTCGAAAAATAGAGAAATAGAGAAATAGAAAAATAGAGAGAACAGTCAAAAAAAAAGTCAGAGATAAAGAAAGATAAAGAGATAAAGAAGATTTCCAACTCAACTTTAGAGAAATTCAAACTATCAGACTTTTGAAAAAAAACCTCCTTCTCCTCCATCACTTTTCTATTTTTATTATTATAACTAGCCTAGCCGAATTCAAGTGAAAACAAAAAATAGTAAAACAAGGTAAGAGGTCACATTTATAAATAAACGCATTATGTTGTGTCTTGTCCAAACATCGTAACCATCATCCCCATCATCATTGCAACTCAACAACAACACAAGACAGTTGGATCACCTTACATACCAGTACTCTATACTATACTATACTCTCGAGTCGACCTTTATTCATACGTACTCTCCTCCATTGTATACTATCAATCTATTTAAAAATGTATGGAAGCTTCTCATCACATATTATGTTGTCGTCTTTTTGTGTTGCTGGCACCCTTGATTTGGTGCCCAGTAGTTTTCAAAAACTACTTTGAACAAAAATGTGTGGTGCCGAACCCCCTCCCACCCATCCCACACACATCATCATACTTTCAACAGTCATTCATTCATTCATTCGTTGCTCTTCTTTCAGATTCACTGAAAATCAACATTCAACTATTCTATTCCTACAGGAAAGAACCTTGATTGGAAAAACAAGTAAAGTAAAGTAAAGTAAAGTATTATTCTGTTCCATCATCCACACCAGTTTGTGTGTGTCTATTATTTTATTTTAAAGTTCTACGAGTTCCACTGCACCACATCACATCACATCAATCAACTCCCAATTACAAGGGTTATTTATTTTTATTTATTTCTAAATATATAAATATATTTATATAAGAGCATAGCAGACTACGACACGTCTGTTTACATCAACAACAACAACAACAATCGTCATTTTTTATTATAAAGTATATATTAAAGTAAAGCAAATAATTATACCCCAGTAAACAAACAAACAAACAAATAAGCGCACCACCCCACCACTCAATTAGGGACTTTCCATTCCAGACTCAAACCAACCAACCAAACACCACCCACTCAGCCCCTACCTAAATTATAATTATACAATCAATCCATCCATCATTTATTTATAAACATTACCATCATCATCAATCAAAGACAAAAGACAGACAAACAAACAAAGAGAAAAAGAGAAATTAATAGTAAAGATAAGATATCAAAAGGTAAACTCAATGAATGGTCATCATGACGAATCGGATCACAATCAATCTAGATCCATAACAGTTGTTTAAACACACATACACACATTCTATGATAAAAAAGAACAAGAAGAAGCGTTAGTGAGTGATCCACAACACGTATAAAAAAAAAAAACAACAACTTCACTGCTAACTCACAGTTGACAATCCATCCCATCCCATCTCCAACTCCATCTTATCTAATCCACCATCTCATTGTCAATTGATGTGTGAATAACATATCTCTCTCTCTGTTCAGAACAACACTATCTCATTGTTTTGTGTAGAAACTGTACCGTATGTGTCAATCGATATCGTGTGTTGTGTTGTTGTTGTTATTCGTTATCGTTGTCTTACCATCCATATCAAACATTTGATTCGGATAACCTGAAAGCATCAATATTCAACACAGCCATTGACATTCAGTCAAGCCACACCCATAACACACCACACTACACATGTGTGGTAACTTTTCAGTAGCACTGTTATAAATAATATTATTAATAACCGTTCGGTTAACATGTTTGTGAGTGTATGTATGTGTGTGTGTGTTTGAATGAATGGATAAATGGATAAACAGTGTTCCTACCCCTACACAATACCATGGAAATGAATGAAGTTAGTCAATCACATCATTTTTTCAATTGAAGTCTGTTCAGTTTGAGCAGTTTGGAGAATATTCCTTCCTTCCTCTTCTTCTTCCTCCTCCTCATAATCTATTTATATAAATTCAAGCAAGCCCACACATATTATCTATCCACCATTCATACATACACACTGTTTCATTCCTTCTGAATAACTGGTAAATAATAATAATAATAATAATAATAATAATAGCTAGTTATAATAATATTTATTTAATTTAATGCTTCCTACAACAACAACAACGTCAATATTATTTTTCAATTGAAACATCATCACCTCCATTACTACTCTTTCACCTTTTTGCTTGTACCAACATAAATATTGTATATCTCATCCAACTCGTGTTTACAAAATCATCATCATCATCAAACATTTTAATTTATTTATTTAATATATTTAATTAATTTATTTATAACTATTTTGTACAATAATAATCCCCAACATATAAATAGTTTATTAATTTAATATATTTTCTTTACCTTATATATCCAAAATAATAATAGTATAGTATCAATCATCCAGCAACAAGTAGTAACAATCGCGTGTAACATAAATCTTGAGCCACCACAAACAAACAATATTTCTATAACATACATCCAACAAACAATCCATCCCATTCAACCAGATAGATTAATTATTTGTAAGTACAGTCTTAGTCATTCAACAAACATTGTTATTATTTCGAACGAATAATTATATAAAGTTTGTAATCTCAAGTCACAATCAACCAATCAAATATAGTTATCTTTGGTGTGTTGGATTTAATGACCCACACACACTGTCACACCAATCAAAATCTACACTCCATCTTTTGGGAATCACCCCTAAAGATTTTATTTGTTTGTTTTAAGCCGGTCACTCAAACGGTTGATTTGTGATTCATATGTTTTATAATTAATTTATAATATATTATTAATATACCAATTGGATAAATACAATCAACAACGTTCCAGACTAATCAATCATCATCAACAACAACAACACAAGTCAACAGCATAACAGCAACAACAACAACAACTAGTGCAAAAAGTATACAATCAAATCACAATATCAATATTATATTGTTGTTGTTTTCTTACACCTGCCTTTTGGTATATAGTTTTGTAACTATCTCATATTCAACAAGTATTGTTTGTTCATCATCATCTCACCAAGTTTGTTAAAGAGAGAAAGACAGAGAGAGAGAGAGAGAGAGAGAGAGAGAAAGAAAGACGTTGTGGTTTTGGATTACTGGTCACAGTCATTCATTACATTGACTTGGCGGGTTGTCCAATATATGCGACTGTCCATCCACACATCCATCCCATTCATTTAAATCATTTAATTTGTTTATATAATTTAAAAAGTACTGGCCTACACAAGAGAGGGGGTTTGTAATGTAGTCAAAAAGAGGGGGAACAATAACCAATGACAAACGGGGTGCAGTGGCGGGTGCCATCGAAAGAAATCAAAAACACAACATGAATCAACGATTCGGTTGGGGCGACTCTGCATGAATGAATGTTTTTGTTTTTTTTTGTGCACCCGCCTTCGATAACTTGGAGTTTTTGCAGCTGACGGAACCCAACCAAGTGATCGAGACAGAGAAAAAGTACTGCCGACACACAGTGGCATGGCGGCAATTTTAGTAGCAGTTTTACAAGCATGCCTTGTGTCACTCTGTTGTGTAAGCAGACACCCTCATCATCATACTCATAGGAGGTCATAAAGTTCAACTTCCTCTTTCTGTTCATTTCAACTCATTGTTGTTTGTTGATTTTTTATTGTTGTCGACTAAAAAAAGAGAAAGAGAGAGAGAGGAGATCAAAGAGTGAGAGATACAATTATCAATTCATACCTCCTCATTATTTATTTATTTATATTTATTACTTTACATTTGTATCACTACGATAATAATAGTCCGTCCCTTCCCTTCCCTTCTTCTTTTCCCTTTCCCCTTTTTTGTTGAACACACTCACACTCTCACAACACCACCACTATTCTTTATTCGAGGAACATTCACACACAGAACATAACAAACACATAACATTAAATAGTAATAATAACAATAATAATAATAATAATACTAACTTCACAATTATTTTATAATTATATTTATTTATTCATTCATTACATTTTTTTTGAAATATATAACCAAATAGATTTATTATTTTATTTAACAACAAACACAACAACTAGTAGCATTAGTAGTAGTAGTAATAGTTTGTAGATCACACACACACAGTAGTAATATTAGTAATAGTATCAACACATAAATACATACATTCGTAACATTACAGTATCAATAATAGTAGTCAAATCAATAGTAATATAGTAATATTATCTAAACAAAAAGACAACTAAACAACAACAACAAATATATATATATATATATAGCATCATATAATATACAACATACATTCGTAGTTATAATATATATAACATATGTCAACCAAAGTAGCTAATACCACCACCGCCACTAATCAATCGAATCCAAAGTTGGAAAAAGAATTGACAGAAGATACAATTAGCGACATGTCTAGCGACGGAATTGAAAATGAAGGAGTTGAGGCAAGCGAGGTTGGTGCCGACAAGATCCTCGACGAAGAGTCTGGCTCTAGTGAAGGTGTCATGAAGCAAGCCTTTGGTTTTATCAAGAACCATCTAAAGGTCGGTGCTGACATGACCAAACTCCCCATCCCAGCAACTTTTGTTGCCCCTCTCAGCTTCCTTGCTGCTCAACAACACCAATCTGCCATATATTCACATGTTCTCATGCAAGCCGACTCGATAAAGGATCCAGAACAAAGATTTTTACAAGTTTTAAAATATCATATGACTTGGCCAAAGATGTTTGTATGTTAAATCAAATCAAAAAAGGAAATCAAATAATAATGATAGAGTAGTTTATTAATTAATAATTTTAAATTTGATTTTGATTTATTTATAGTTCCCAAAGAATCCATTAAATCCAATTTTGGGAGAAGTCCATGAATCACATGTATTAAATGTAGATGAAAAGACAAATGAAACCATCAAAGATGATAAAACTGTATTTATAGCTGAACAAGTATCTCACCATCCACGTATGTAGTAATATATATATATATATAATTTATGTATTCTATGTTTATTATTCTATATTCTAATCTAAATTTTGTTTCTTTTAATTTTATAGCAATATCATGTTTCCATTTCCATAATGATAAACATGGAATTACATTTGAATCAAAACAACAAATCACACCAGTCTTTAAGGGTAAGCATATTCGTGCTACTATGGACGTAAAGAATGTTATTACACTCAAAAACCACAATGAAACCTATATCAATGAAAAGTTCCCAGAGGGATATTTACGTCTACTCCGTTGGAAGTTTGAATTCTGTGGTAAATATGGATTCGTATGTCCAGAGACTGGTTATTCTGCACAAATCAACTTTAAGGATAAACCACTTATTGGTAGTCAATGGCATACAGTCAATGTTCAAGTATTCAAGGGTACCGAATTAATATATGATATTACTGGTACTCATGTTGATACATTAAATATTACAAATGTTAAAGATAAGGTAAAGATTATAAAAAAAGAAAAAAACCAAGATGTTGCCAACATACTTATTTATTTTTCTATTTATTTTTCTTTCTTTTATTTTTTTATAGAGCACATCAGTTTTCATTAATTATAATACAATGAGACAAGATACAGTTACTGAAAAACCATTTGAACAATTAAAGGACAATGAATCGATAAGAGTATGGAAGGGTGTTGCCGATGCTTTTGCTAAAAAGGATGGTCGTCGAGCCGGTCTTGAGAAACAAAAGGTCGAAGAAGCCCAAAGAAAAAAGGCAAAGGCCCACCAAAATCATGTACATGTCCCAGCTTATTTCCAATTCTACACTCCGGAAAACGTAAACAAACCAGACATTCATTTTATTCTTCCAGCTACTCAACAAGATCAATCTTCAACAGTAACCCCTCAAGAATAAAGAATAAAGATTAAAACTCCTCCCCCTCCCATTAACAAAACAATTTAAGTAATAATAATAATAATAATAGAATAGAATAGAATAGAATAATAGAATTTAGAATAATAGGACTTAGGAAAAGTCTCTAGAATTAGAAAGAAAAAGAAAATAACAAAAAAAAGAAGAAAAAAAAGAAAACAAATTGGTAACATTTCTCAAAGGATATAATATCACAATCAATCAATACGCTCCATTTCCCCTTACCAACAACCAATGTAAACCCAAAACAACAACAATATTACTTGGCTCATTTACTCTTTCTTTTTGATAAATTATGAATCATAATTTCAAAAAAAAAGAGTAAAATATAATACAATATACAAACTCACTCCCAATGTCAATCAACAATAATAACAACAATAATAACAATAATAATAACAAATAATAACAATCATAGAGATAGGAAATAATAATTGACCATTTTTATTTATTATTCAATATGTACAACTTAACCAAACCAAACCAAACCAAAACCCCCCTATAGTTATATTAATAAAATCCCAAAATCCCCAAACCTTTAAACAATAATTACTCAACAACATGTTGTAATCAATCAATTCGATTCAATCGATTCATCACATCTCAGTCTAATTTATTCACGGTTTTTAAATTGTGAGAAATGTGTCACCATTGTCCTCATTTTACATTCATCACTAAACCCCCTTATAATTTAAAAAAAATAAAAGAAAGAGAGATAGAAAAATACAAAGAATAATCCAACAAGTAATATTTTTAAAAATATTAACAAACCAACAGCAGCAGATTGTCTGACATCATCACCGTCTCGAGAAAGAAGGAGGTCAAGGTAGCTAGAAAACGACCTCTTTTTTTAAATCTATTTTTTGTTCAAGAGTCAAAAAGTTGGTGTAACAATTGTATTACATAGATATAAGAGAAGAAAAGAGAAGAGATAAGATTATAGTTAGTTAGAGTATATCGCAGTAGGAGGAGAGACGAGAGTATAATAACATAACATATCCATCATTATCATCAGATCAAACAACAACAACAATGTATTCAGGATTATACTATGCTTTGGGTAGCATCATGTGTACCATTGGTATACTAGCATTGATACTACTGGTGAGAGCAATGTTTTACCCAAAGTCATATGCGAAAAAGGTGTTTACAGCAACCATCGTATTGGCAATGTTTTCAAGAGGTGTATACTTTCTCCTCAGTCCAATCATTATCAATGGTGAATTGGATTCATTTCCATTAAATGCGTTCCTCTTTTGGAGTATGTTAAAACTATACACAGATTAAAGATAGACATCATGTATTAATTAATCACAATCAAATCAAATCAAACTTACTATTATCTGTTGTAGACCATATGATAGATTTATCATTCTTTTTAGCATACTTTATGTTGTTTGTATCATGGGCAGACTTTTATTATCAGGCATCAGTAGGAAGAGAATCAAACTTTTTCAAGAGTAGAGCAGCTGTTTGTCTGTTGACTCTGTTTATGTTTGGTTCCGTCGTAGCAATAGCAATATTCTTTTTTATATCAACAAGTGATGATGAGGTATGTTCAACTAGGAATAGTAATATTTGATAGATAGTAGTTTATATATATATATATTAATCAATCAAATGATTGTTGTCTATACTACCTTTAGTGTAAAAGAGTTGATTTAGGAACTACATTTTTCATAGCATCACTTAATTTAATAACGGCGGCATTGTTTGGTATCTATGGTTTAAAGATTTACCATTTGATCGATGAATACAAGGTGGTTTTGAAACGAGTACATTCGTGGAAGATCAAAGCTATCACTTGGATTTGTTCATTGTGTTTCCTCGCTAGATCCTTTATGATGGTATTCAGTGTTGTTAATTTATCTGTAAGTTGGAGGACATAATTTATATAGATATATAGTGGAATGATGATAAATGAATGATATTAATATTAATTATTGTTTATTTAATTTAATTTAATTTATAGGATAATCCAGATACAAAGGCATATAGTGTCGATTGGTATTGGGTACTTATTTATTTCATTTCATTGGAAATCATTCCAACCATTTCAATGTTGTATTTCCTTCGAAAAAAACCAACTGCCAATACCAAGGAAACTCATCATTATACACCTATCCAAAGTCAACCTTAAAGGTTCGGCGTTGCTTGAGAGAGTGTGTATATTTTCATTAGTAGTTATATCAACAACAACAACAACAACAACAACAACAACAACCATTCTTTCATATATATGTAAATAGTTTAGTAAATAACCTTGCTTTTAGAGTTTAAAGGTTATTTTTCTTTCAATCATTAATAATTAATCAAATAATAATAATAATAATAATAATAATAATAATCGTATCAACCAATTAACAATAACAATAACAATAAGAAACTAGCGAGTTTTTAACAAAAGAGACTATAGTATACCAATCCAATCTATCTATCTATCTATCTATCCCCCATCAGTCATCCGTCATAACCAAACCAAACCAATCTTTCAAGTCAATAGATTATATATCATAATTTATCAAAAAGATTGGATCCACCTCCTCCTCTTATATTATATTTCCACTTTTGACGTGAGATGTTTCGTGAAACTAATAATAATAATAATAATTAAAAAAAGGAAATATGTTTCCCTATTTTCTCCTATTACAACCAACCAAACAAACTAATTTATCATTTTAAATAAATTAATTTCAAATTGTATCCATCCAATGAATGTTTGTTTATCATCATTGATTCTCCTTATTTATATTTTATTATATATATATTAAAGATTACATACCTTGAAATGAACAGCTCTTCTGCATCCTTGGGTATGAACCAAATAGAACAAAGGAAAGGCATTGTTTAAACAAATTCGAATACCGATGTCTTGCTTTTGTTTTATTTGGTCATAGGCTTTTTCTGTTGGATCGTCCTCCTATTCTTTGCTTTTCGGTGTAACCAAGATTTAGACGACCATAATGGTCCCAAGAACTCACCCAAATACTAAAAATTGTCTTCATATGAGTTGAAATTGATCGTTAATAATAATAATAATAATAATAATATGTTATACTTTTACTAGTTATGATTTTCCTTTCTTTGCATCCATACTCTTGAGTGCTGCTAGCAACCCAAAAATAAAATAAAAAAATAAAAAATATTTTTTTTCGTCTTGCTCGTTTTGGAGCATTCCATCATTCATTGTCAAAGTCTTCGTTTTCTTCGTTTTTTTCTATTGTTATTGTTATTATTGATGATTGATTATTACTACCCACCTACTTTTTATTCATTCATAACTACTACTTATATATATAGAATATATTATAGATAGTTAAAAAGTAATCTTCAATCTCTTTGTTGTTCTATTCTAATCAAAAGAACAATCAATCAATCAATCAATCAACAAAAAAAACAAGATATCTTTATATCTAATCACCAATCACCAATCACCAATCATCTTTTAAAACTATTACCTTCAATACATTCAGTAGTAGTAGTACATTTACATTTACATACATTTACATACATTTACATTTACATATATTTACATAACATAATAAAATGAATAGAGCAGTTACAACAGTTGTTAGCAATGAGGTATCTGGTGCAACCTTTTCATTCTATACCTCTGAGCAAATCAGAAAGATCTCTGTCAAACAAATCACAGAGCCAGATGCATTTGACATTATTGGTAATTGTGTCTCTGGAGGTCTATATGATGCCGCTCTCGGTCCATTCGAACCACCTGATCTGTATGTAAACAAACATATATCAAATATATATATATATAAATAGATACTAATCTAACCTACTACTACTACTACTACTATATATATTTAGTTGCGTAACATGTGGAGATCATTATTTAAGATGTCCAGGTCATTTTGGTCACATCGAACTTAGTTTACCAGTTTACAACCCTGTATTATTCCCAACAATGATCAAGATCTTCCAAAATACTTGTCTTGAATGTCATACCTTTAAACATGGAAAGATAGTCGTATGTATAGTTAGATATTTAATTGGTTGGTCACAGAGTTGGGTCTAATATATTGTATTGTTTCATTTTAGATTAATGAATTTATAGAAGAACTTAAAGTATTATATACAGGAGATGTTGTAAAGGCAAGAGATTTGAGAGAGAGACATTTGACTAGAAGAGCTGCCGGTCAAAAGAAGATTGACGGTTTGGAAGATTTACGTGCTGACGACAGTGACGACGACGATAACAACAACAACCACCGTGCTCCAATGGATGTTGATAAGAGTGGTGATGACAGCGAATACAAAAACTATCGTGTCGACGAAGAGATCGAAGGTCCAATTGTGAATCGTGAAAAGTCACAACACTTTGAATCGATGCGTCGTGATATATTGAGAGAGTTTGTCAAGATTGCATCGTCGGCCACTTGTAGATGTGCCAACTGCGGTGCATTCTCACCAGCCATCCGTAACGGTGAGCCTAGCAAGTCCAAGATGTTTATCATGCCGTTGGGCAAGGAACAGTTCAAGTCAAACAAGACCAACAAGAAGAAAACCAACTTCTCGTCGGTCTCGGAGGAGAGCATCCACGGCACATGGTACTCACCATGGGAATTGCAACGTCAACTCAAGAAATTGTTCAAAAAGGAAAAGGAGGTGTTGGATCTGTTGTTTGGCGAGGTGCGTCCCACCGGCGCCGTCGACCCGGTCACCAAGAAACGTGTGTTTGGCCGTGAGTCGTCGATCGACTCGTTCTTTTTGACTGCGTTCCCCGTGTTGCCGTCGAGAGCACGTCCACCCAACTTTATGAACAACCGTCGGTCCGAGTCGACCATGAACAACCATTACCGCGGCATCGTCACGCATAACCGCATGATCACGAAGCTGCTCGACGCCAAGGAGGACGAGAGCGCCAAATCGATGGTGACCAACGTCTGCGAGCTGCAGATGCACATCAACAACATGTACGACAACAGCAAGGCACAAAAGACAAGCCGTTCGGTGCTGGCCGCCGGTGTCAAGCAGATCCTCGAGAAAAAGGAGGGTCTGTTCCGTAAGCATATGATGGGCAAGCGTGTCAACTATGCCGCGCGTACGGTTATTTCGCCCGATATCTCGCTCGAGACCAACGAGATGGGTGTGCCCCAGTACTTTGCCCGCACGCTCACCTTCCCGCAACCCGTCACCCACTTTAACTACCAGCAGATGGCACAGGCCGTCATCAACGGGCCCGACAACTACCCAGGCGCCAACTACATCGAAGACGAGGACGGCTTCTACATCAACCTCGCCAAAGAGACCCACGAGAACCGTGTTGCACTCTCCAAGACGTTGCTGACCATCAAGCCAACCAGCCCACACGGCACCACGAAAAAGGTGTACCGTCATCTGTTGACGGGCGACTTTGTGCTCGCCAATCGTCAGCCAACCCTCCACAAGCCAGGTATCATGGGTCATCGTGTCAAGGTACTCGGCAAGCAAGAAAAGACATTACGTATGCATTATTGCAACTGTTCGACATACAATGCCGATTTTGACGGTGATGAGATGAACATTCATTTCCCACAAAGTTTCCATGCCGCCGCTGAAATCCGTGAGATTGCCGCCAACAACTTCCAATATCTCGGACCTAGAGCCGGTGTCCCCTTGCGTGGTCTCATCCAAGATCATATCTTGACGGGTGTCCTGTTGACCAAGCGAGACACACTCTTTACCCGCGCTCAATTCCAAGCTATCCTCTATGCGTCGTTGTGGGGTATTAACCGCGACCACCCAATCGTCACCCCGCAGCCAGCCATCCTCAAGCCCGTCCCCCAATGGACCGGCAAGCAGCTCATCTCGGCCGCACTCAACCATCTCACCATCGGCCGTGTTCCACTCACCCTCGAGTCACCCTCCAAGATTCCCACCAAGTTGTGGGGCAAGCATGGTTTGGATGTCACCCGTGACAGTCACGTCATCATCCGTCAAAATGAAATGGTCGCAGGTATCCTTGACAAGGGACAGTTTGGTGCCTCTGGCAACGGTCTCGTACACACTTGCTACGAAATGTATGACCCCAACACTGCTGGCTCTCTCTTGACATTGCTCGGACGTATGTTTACCTTTTACTTGTCGACTCGCGGGTTCACCTGTAGTGTCGAGGATCTCCTCATCAACGCCAAGGAGGAAGACTACCGTCGTAACGAGCTCGCCAAGGCCAACGAAGAGGGTCTCGACGTTGCTGCCAAGTTTGTCGGTCAACGCAAATACGATAAGCTCGAGACGGCCCGTTTGATGAACGTCAACCTTCGTGAAGAGCGTGAGGTTGGTCGTTTGGACGGTATGCTCAAAAAGGCATTGAACCAGTACACATCCAAGATCATTGATACCCTCATCCCAGGCGGTCAACGTAAGCCATTCCCCGAAAACAACTTCTCGCTCATGACAGTGTCTGGAGCTAAGGGTTCCGTCGTCAACTTTTCGCAAGTCTCTTGTTTGCTCGGTCAGCAAGAGTTGGAGGGCAAGCGTGTGCCTCGTATGGTGTCTGGAAAGACGCTCCCCGCATTCGAGCCATTCGATCCCAGTGCCCGTGCCGGTGGTTTCATTATGGACCGTTTCTTAACGGGTGTCCGTCCCCAAGACTACTTTTTCCATTGTATGGCCGGTCGTGAAGGTCTCATTGATACGGCTGTCAAGACTGCCCGTTCTGGGTACTTGCAACGTTGTATCATCAAGCATTTGGAAGGTATCACTGTGCAGTACGATAATACTGTGCGCGATGCCGACGGATCGGTCATCCAGTTCAACTATGGTGAGGATTCACTCGAGATTACCAAGCGTCAATACCTCACCAACTTTACAGTGGCCGCTGAAAACTACGAGCTTCTCAAGAGCCAATTTGCATATGATGAGCTCGTTCCAGCCATGCGCAACGTCAAGGTCTCGGAATACAACGACAAGTTGCACACACAACTCGCCGAAAAGAAGGCTGGCACGTTGGGCAAGACCGCTCAGTTGCTCGACCCCGTCATGGCCAAGTTCAACCCCGCCGCCGACCTTGGATGCGTGTCTGAGGCATTCATGACCGACCTCAACAAGTATATCGATGCCAATCCACAAGGATTGATCCAGACGGCCAAGAACAAAAAGGGTAAGATCCCCGAAAAGGATTTCCGTAACCTCATGTTCCTCTACTACAACCGTAGCATGGTGTCGCCGGGTGAGAGTGTCGGTTTGTTGTGCGCACAATCTATTGGAGAGCCATCGACACAGATGACACTCAACACATTCCATTTGGCCGGTCGTGGTGAAGCCAACGTCACTTTGGGTATCCCACGTCTTCGTGAGATTATCATGACTGCCTCGCAAAACCCCAGCACCCCGTTGATGGAGTTACAAATATCCGACCCAACCGACAAGGCCGCCACCGAAGCCATGGCCAAGAAACTCGAATGGCTCAAGATGAACGATATTATCGAGGGTGTCTCGGTCGTCGAATACTACACTGACCGCGAGCGTCACTACGATATCAAGATCACATTTGTCGCCAACCTCGAAGAGATCATGCAGACCAAGTCCATCAGCAAAGACTATATGTTCAAGACACTCGAACGTTTCATCAAGGAGGTCAAGTCACGTGCCGCACGTTCTGGCAAAAAGACCAACGCCGGCGCCGATATTGGACGTGGCAAGAAATCTAAAAATTCAGATGACCGTGACGACGAGATTGACATGGGTGACGACGACTCTGCCGACAAGGCTGATGACTCCTCTGCCGCTGACAAGAACGACGATGCTGCCGACGACCAATCCTCCTCCTCCAACGGAAAGAAGAAATCATCCAAGAAACCAGTCTCAACCGTCACCATGGATACTGACAGTGTTGACTCTAAAAAGAAAAATAACAAAACTCAAAAGGTTAGCTATGATGATGATGATGAAAATAACAACAAAAATGACGAAGATGATGAAGATGAAGAAGATGAACAAGAAGAAAAGAAAAAAGATGAAGAATCTGAAGAATCTCAAAATGAAGAATCTGAACAAGAAGATGATGAATCAGAAGAAGAGGAATCAGAGGAATCAGATAAATCATCCAACAAGAAATCATCAACATCAGTCAAATCAAATCTAAGCAAATTTAATCCAAAGAAAGAATTTTCATTTATCGTTGGCGTCAAATCAGATAGTAAAAAGGTATTAATGTTAAACATTATCGAAGATGTTGCATTCAAGTTTATCATTAAGAGTTGCAAGGGTATCTCTAGATGTTTCATCAATGAAAAGACTGTTGGTGGCAAGACCGAGTATTCCATCCAAACTGAAGGTATCAACTTGATCGAGCTGTTTGAGATGCAAGACCACCTCCAACTCAACCGTATGTACACCAATGACATTGGATCGATCCTCAATCGTTATGGTGTCGAAGCCTGCAAGAGTGCCATTGTCTCTGAAATCTCCAACGTCTTTGGTGCCTATGGTATCACTGTCGACAAGCGTCATCTCACCCTCCTCGCCGACTATATGACCTATGACGGTGGGTTCCGTCCACTCAATCGTATCGGTCTCGAAAATAACACTTCACCACTCCAAAAAATGTCCTTTGAAACTACGTGTGCCTTCCTTTCCAAGGCTGCCCTCGTCTCTGACTCTGATTTCTGTGAATCTCCTTCATCTCGTATTGTTTTGGGTCAAGTTGTACGTGGTGGCACCGGTGCTTTTGAAATCGTTGCTCCATTAAATTAAAATAAATAAAAGAAAAGAAAAGAAAATTAAAATAATAAATTAAAAAATAATATTTCTGATCTATTGGAGTTGTGTAGATAGGTATTCACACTATAGAACAATGCAACAAACGAGAAAACACAAAATGGTAAGAACTATCATTCTACTGACAGATTCTGTTTCTTTAATAGATCGACAAATTAAAACTATGAATACATATACAACTTTGTACTATGTGCCTGTCCTCGTCAAGTAGTTTCTAGACAAAGAATATGTATTCTCATTAGTAGATCGACTGGTTTAAACTTTCGTTATCGATTTTGGAGTGGAAATCAAGCACACCACCTTCTGCATGTATGGGATAAGTATACAATAATATCATCAAACAATATTCTACTTGGGTAGAAGTAGTCATAGATAGATACATCAACAAATATACCATCCCAAATCCAATAAACCAAAAGTTGCAACTTCAATTTTTTAAATGATTCAAAATTTTGGCGCCTGTGCTTATTTTGGAGGTTGTTTTAATTCTGATCGATTCGTTTTATAATTATTAATATTATTATTGCATTTAAAAGATAATAGAAGAGATTTCTAGAAAAGAATATTGAATGGATGTAGAATCAACAACAACAACAACTACTACTACTACAACTATGAGTAGTCGTTATAATGCACGTAGTATGATAAAGTTTGATTCATTCACTCATGAACATCCTTTCATCAAGAATGCTGAATGTTCTGATACTTGTAATGGACTATTACTCTTTTCACTTCAAAAGGCATTATGGATATTCGTATGTGTTGCGCAAATATGAAAGGAAAGAGAAAGAGAGAGATATGTAGATGATTATTATGTGTACTGACTCATTGATTAATGTGTTTGATTTAGAATTGTATGAATCAAAAGTTATACAATGCAAATATGCCAATTGAAAAGACAGTATATAATTATAACCTTGAAAAGGGAGAGTATCCATTTAAAGTTGAAAAGGATGAACAGTTTGTTGATGCTTCATTCTCACCTGTATTTGAAAATGGGTCATTGTTGGTGGCAGCTTGTACAAACGATCACGGAGCATTTGTGTATGCTCCTCCTAAACTATCGAGTGACCCTTATTCACCCGAATGGACATCAATCTGTAATCTATCCGATATGCTCTATCTACACTACCAAGATGAAAAGAAAAAAAGACCAAACAAAGGTGTTGATCCTTTACTCATTTATCGTGATTATGATTGGGATCTGTAAGTTTAAACCATGAACACTTGTCATATGATCATTGTACTTATATTTATCTATCTATCTCTTTAAGCAACTTTCATCTTAAAAAGATTGCAAAGATGGAACCATTGACAGAAGATCAAATGGATGAAGCACGTTCAGAATGGGATTTGATAGACTTTACATCGGTGGCATGGTCACCACTAGCAAGAGATGAAAAGACAGGTAAACAATACTGTCTGTTGGCATTGGGAACTAAACTCAAGTTGGCTGTATTCCGTATCGATTATGAAGATGGATTTGTGTTTAGTGTATTTGGTACATACGATTTGAATGGAATGGTCAAGTCACCACAAACAACTAGAATCAATCGTGCTTGTTGGCTTCCCTCTAATCCTCCCGTCCTCACAACTGCCCACAGTGACGGTGGTGTTTACAACTGGTCGTTTGAAGATAAAAAGATAAAGATGATTAAGAAATTGGTTGATCGTGACGAATCAATGTGCAGTCTATTGCGATGGTCCAATGTTGAAGATGACCAACCCGTCCTCGTGATTGGAAAGTTTTTCGGGTTCTACCTATATCATTTAGACTTGGATGTAATGTCACCCATGATAAATGATCAGCGTATTTCATCTACCATCCGTTCAGTCTCTTTCCACAAAAACAATAGTTGTTTTATGATTACGTGTCTTGATGGCACCATACTCAACTATTCCATCACTCCCCAGTTTTGGAAATCACTCAACCCAACCAAAGATATCGTCGTTGAAAAGGTTACACTCCCCGAACCATCCAACAAAATTCGTACCACCTTTCACTTTGCAATTCCTTTTAAATTATTCTTATTTATTGGTGAATGGTAAGAAATATAAAAATATATTAATAATAATAATAATAATAATTGATATTAATATTTCTTTGTTTACTTTAGTATCCCACCAGCAGCAGGAATGTATAAAACTAAAATAGAATTGGCAAGCATGACTATATATAAATTAGATGATTTCAATTTATATAAAGATAATTTTATTAAAAGTATGTTGATGTTTTCTAAAAATATAATATTGTTGAATTATTTATTAATCTCTTTTTTTGTAGTTTATAGAGATTTAAAGGATTTAAGACATATAAATACAAATTGGGAATTTTTATTATATCAAAAGAATTTGACAAGTGAACAATTCCGAACCATTCTAGGGATGGTAAGTGAAGAGTTGAGAAAGCTTGGTGATTTGTCGATTGAACGTGTCAATACACTTAGATTGTTGGTTGCAACATTCAACAACCATAAGAAACTTCTTCCAAAACCCAAAACTAAAACAATCACCAATCACAATAATAATAATAATAATAATAATAATAATAATAATAACAATGAAGATAACAATAATAACAACATAAACAAAGAATTTGACAATGAAATCAAAACTACTCTATTTAATATTCAAACCCTATACATTACAAATATCCTTAGAAATGTATTAGATAATTATAAAGATTTTGGTATGTAGTACTCATTATCAAATTATGATATTAAACTATTATTATTAATCAATCCTTTTTTTTTCTCCTTTCCTTTTCTTTTCTTTAGAATTTAAAGATTATCAAAAAACATCATTATTATTAATGTGTGATTGGATTATAACAACAACAAACAATCAAGATGAAAGTAAAATTAAAACGGCACATATGGTATATAAATTACTCAAAGAACCAATTCCAAAAGATCCAAATGATCTACCATCACGTGAACATTGTTTCCTTTGTCAAGAACAAGTACCCAATTATATCAATATGATGATAGGTGAGATCAAAACATGTCCAAATGGATGTCCACTCGAACGATGTATTCGTACCAAACAAATCATCGATTCAAGTAGACTATTTCTTTGTCACACTTGTGACATTCGTTGCACAATCTTTGAACAAGACGCCATCTACTATAATCATGACCGATCAAAATTTCAATCCTATCCATTCATCTATGATACTCTACCATCTTCATCTTGTATATTTTGTTATGGTCCACTTGAAAGAAATGCTCCTTTTAATTATTAATAAATAATAAAGACACAAAAGTATAATATTATCATTTTAAAAAGAAAACTTTACAAATTGATCGGATTTATTATTGTTGATGATTGATTGATTACTCGATTAATTCATTATCTTATATGTATTTATATATATTTATAAATATAATTAAATTAATCGGTTTGTTGGTTGGACGTCATTCATTGATCAAAGATGACTTGGTGTTGTTTTGGGGGGGGTTTTGTATCTATGTGTGTAACAGTTGTTATTATTATTGTTTATAGTAACATTATATGATTGTGTTGATTAATAGTTTTAGTTCTTCTTGCCCTTTCCTCCCTTGGTGGTGGTGATTGGTGTTGGTACGTTGCCTGAACGGTTAGAGGCAGCTGATGATCTGTGTGGTTGGGCAGTTGGTGCCAACTTGGTGACGAATGGGATATCAAGCTTTTGTGGAGAGTTGTTGTATGCCAAGTACAAAGCAATCAATGCAACCAAGATGGTGATTGGGTGGAACAAAAGAGTAATCACCCACCATACCAAACAAATTGGTGTCTTGATCAAATAATAGAGAATGTTACCAATGAATGAAAAGAAACCCATCTTTATATTATATATATATATCTGTGTATTTCTGTATAATGTAATAATAATAAAAGTTGTTGGTAAGTGATATGATATGCATATATATATAGGGAGGGGTGATGAGTCAACAAAGTCGTATGTATTCTATCTATCTTTGGTTAATTCTACTATTCTTTATCCTCTGATCATAGACTCACTCTCTCTCTCCTCTCTCTTGAAATATATTTAATATATTAACTTACACGTGTTGTATGTAATAATGATTATTGTTGTCGTGTTGATTAAAAAAGGAAAGAAAAACAGAAAACTTGACAGTGGAGGATGTTCATCAAAAAAATAAAAAATAAAAAAAAAAATTAATTTAATATATTCCTTGGAGTACAAAACAACAAAATCAAATAAAATGAAAATGAAATCATCATTATTTTTATTATTATTAAGAGTACTATTTTTATTATGTTTTGTGAAGAGAGTTTATTTTATATATCATTAAAAATAAAAGTCATCAAATTTCATCAGATCGATGTTAACATTTTATCTAGCCCATATGACCAACGACTTGTCTACATACTTTCATACTATTGAATACTTCCAAGAAATAGAAGTGGAGTTGGTGTATCATCATCGAAAACCTCATGAAAAAATTTGCAATATCTAATTTTGAAAATTTATTAGTTTATCTGATTATTTACTTTTGTTATCTATCTATAGATGGTAGCAAATAAAGTTTTAAATGTAGCCGAGAAACCATCAGCTGCAGAAGAAATATCACAATTACTTGCTGGGACAAGACCACGAAAGGTAAGTGAAAAGAGAGATAGTATTTAGATTAGTTAGAATAGAACATATTAGCTTACAATCGTTCATTGATCATCAATTTAGAGACCAGGACTAAGTAAATATAATCCAATATGGGAATTTAAATATAATATATTGGGTGGTAATGCAGATATGGTGTTTACATCGGTATTGGGTCATTTGATGAATACAGAGGTAGAGGAACGTTATATACCCTGGTATTCATGTGAGCCAGTCGAGTTGTTTCATTGTGGAGTACGTAAATACATTCAATCTGATGACAATCAGAATCTCTTCAAAACTATACAACGTGAAGCAAGACAATGTGATACACTCGTACTATGGTTGGATTGTGATCGTGAAGGTGAAAATATTGCATTTGAAGTCATTGATTGTGCTGTCAAAGCAAATAGAAACCTTATGATCTATAGAGCTAGATTCTCTTCTATTATACCTCAGTATGTCAACATCATCATTTAGAGTTAATCAAATATGAACAAGTACTAATCAACTAGAACTACTCTTTCTTTAGAGAAGTAAAAAGGGCATGTGCAAATTTAGTTAGACCAAATGAAAATGATTCGATTGCAGTTGATACTAGAATAGAGATTGATTTGCGATTGGGTGCAGCTTTTACAAGATTTCAAACATTGTATCTTAGAGGCAAGTTTGATTTGACACCAGGTAATGATGAAGACAAACAACCAATCAGTTATGGACCATGTCAATTCCCAACACTGGGATTCGTCGTTGAAAGATACTTGCGTATCGAAAACTTTATACCCGAGGATTTTTGGTCAATGAATGTAAAGCATTCCAAAGAGGAACTTACTGTCAACTTTGGGTGGAAGAGAAAACGTCTCTTTGATCATGCTCCTGCTTTTATCCTCTATGAAAAATGTCTTGACAATCCTTTGGCAACTGTTATTGATATTCAAAAAAAGAATCACAATAGTATGTCCAAAACAAAAGAAAAAAAAAGAAAAAAAAGAAAAAGATATATTAATACTTTTTTTTTTTATAGTCGACCAGTACCATTAACAACTATAGAATTACAAAAAAGTGCATCATCTAAACTTAGAATATCATCCGATAGAACAATGAAGATTGCAGAGGAATTATACAACAAGGGGTTTATTAGTTACCCACGTACAGAGACTAGTCAGTTTATAGATGGGACTGATTTCCAAGGGTTGATTGGGTTACAGACCGGTGATCCACAGTGGGGACAGTACGCGACGAGATTGTTAAATGGAGAGTTTAAACGACCAAATGATGGGCGTACAAACGACCATTCTCATCCACCAATCCATCCAACCAACTTTTTGCCACCTGGAGCTGCCGGTGCAAAAGATCCAAAGGCACGTGAACTGTACGAGTTTATCGTTCGACATTTCTTGGCGTGTTGTTCACCAGAATCAATTATTGCAAAAACAACGGTTAGCATTGATGTTGCAGGTGAAAAGTTTTCAGAATCTGGTTCAATGATTATACGTCGTGGTTATTTGGAAGTGTATAAATACGAAAAGAGAAATGACAAGATCATCCCAACCTATGAAGTGGGTGAACAATTTACACCAACCGATATCAAATTAGAGAGTGGACGAACCGTGTCTCCTAGACCACTCTCTGAACCCGAACTACTCTCTGCAATGGATTCTAATCAGATTGGAACAGATGCCACCATGGCACAACACATTCAAAAGATTATTGAAAGAGGATACGTTATCAAAGATGCAGATCAATTGTTTGTACCAACCAATCTTGGAAAGGCATTGATTGTTGGTTACGATTCGATGGGATTTGAATTCTCAAAACCTGCACTACGTGCATCCATCGAAGCAGACATTCAAAAAATTGGTCTTGGACAAAGAACCAAGGAGCAAGTTCTCCGTGACACGATAGAAAAGTACAAAACACTCTTTATTCAAGCTCAGAATCAAACTCAGATGTTGGATGTTGCATTCTCTAAACATTTTGCCTCCAAAGGTCAAACCTATCAAACATTAAAAGCGAATTTTAGTAAATGTGGTAAATGTAATAATTTAATGGATTTAAAAAAAACAAATGGTGATGTATGTAAAAGTATTAAGAAGAAGTAGAGAGAGAGAGACAAAATTGATAATTAACAAAAAAAATATTTTATTGTAGAGAAAAATATTAAATTGTTCAACTTGTAATACATCTTATAATTTACCACAAAAAGGTGAATTTATTGTCAATGCCCATACTTGTCCACTTTGTAAATTCCAAGTTGTTTCAGTTCAAACAGACAAGACGACCTATACTATTTGTCCATTTTGTAGAAATCATCCTCCAGCATCAAGTAAGGAAGGACCTGGAAAACCATTCCATTGTTTCCAATGTACAGAAAAATGTCAACTTGCAACAGGTCATAATTTTAAACCAAATCAAAATAATAATCAAAATAATCAAAACAATAATAATTATCAAAGAAATCAAAACAATAATAATAATCAAAATAATAATCATAATAATAGACCACAACAACCAAGTTCCTCAACATTTAAAAAGAAACCAGCAGCACCATCCTCAACTTTTAAAAATAGATATAATGATTGGTGAGTGAAACATTATTATTATTATGCAGATCTATTAAATTAATTAAAAGGTGAAAAATGAAAAAAATAAAATAAATATTTTTTTTTCTATGAGTCAGAATGTGTGGTAAATATGTTCACAACAGTGTGAACTGCAGCTAGTTTTAAAACATCCCATCCCACCAATACAATTCAAACAAAAAGGTGATTCATTCAACTTTACAAAGTTAGTTAGTTTTTAAAACTGTAGTAATAATAATAATATAGATCTCACTTGATAATCTCTTTAGCAAAGATTAGATTATTAAAACAATCCTTATATATTTTTAAAAAGAGATAGTTAGTTACAATAATTTATTGTCATGAATATACCACCATCACAAGAGTTTCAAAGATTAAACAATCTTTTAGTCAGCTCATATATCGAACACCAAGATGAAATAAAGAAGCTGCAGTCGAGCATTGACAACATCGCCAAGGAAAAGAGCGACCTCGATAAAAAGTACAAGACTCTGTTGACGTCGTCGCGCGATGGCGGCATTGTCGTCGACGAAGAGGAGCTCAACAAACAGGCCCAAGAAGAGGAGCGTGTCGCCAAGGAACTCGAGACCAAGGAGCAGCAGATCAAAGACTACCAAAAGCAGCTGGAGAATGTGGCCTTGGAGAATGAAGACCTCAAGAACCGTATTGTTCAGGGCAGCGCAGTACACCAACACGAAGAGCAGGCCGCTGCCCCCAACGGTGTCGTTGGCGGTGACGACGCTGCCAAGAAGGAGAACGAGCAGCTGCGTGTGGACATTGAGCAGCTCAAGATCACCATTGACTCGCAGCAAAAGCAGGTCGAGGCACTCAGAGAAATCCAGGGCAAAGAGGAACACTTGCGTCAGCAAAACGAGGCACTCCGCGTATCGGTCGAGGAGAAGGAGTCGGCCAACGGCCATCTCCAACAACAACTCTTGCACGAAAAGGAGCAGTTCAACCGTCGCCTTGAACAGCTCGAGTCGTCGATCGGACACAACGAAGAGGCCCAACGTCTCCAACAACAGATCGACTCGCTCGACCAAGAGATCAGAGGTCTCCAAGAAGCCAAGACCCAACTCGAACAAAACAAAAAGGAGTTGGAACAAAACAAGCAAGAGTTGGAGGAGGGGAAGGCCGCCATCGAGCAGTCGTTTGCTCAAGAGCGCGAGCAGCTGACCGCACAAATCGATCAACTCCAACAAACCATCCAACAACTCGAGGAAAAGGTCGGCGAAAAGGAGAAAGCCAACCTCTTGCTACTCGAACAAATCAACAACTTGGACAGCGAAAAGAAGCAACTACAAGAACAACAACAAGACGCACCACAACAACCCAATGGCAAAGATGCAGACGACAAGGACGACAAGCTAAAGGAAATTCAATCTCTACTCCAAGAAAAGGATCAACAAGTCGAAGGGTTGAATGGAGAAATCCAGACACTCAAAGAATCGTTGGATAAACGTGAAAAGGAAGTAGAAGAGAAAAAAAAAGAGTTGGAGTCGATCAAAGGTAGCAGTGAGTCGCAAGGAAGTGAAAAGGATTCATTGATTCAACAATTGGAAAAGGATCTTGTTGACAAACAAGCATTGCTCGAGAAAAAGGAGGAACAGTTAAAGTTGACGGTTCAAGACAAGAATGAAGAGATTGAAAGATTAAAACTTGAAACCCAACAGCTTGAATCGAATCATCAACAAACTCAACAACTTGAACAAGCACTCGAAGAAAAGAACAAAGAAATCGAACAACTTCGTCAAGAACAAGAATCTCAACAAGCCAAGGACGATCAAGAGACTGCTAGTGCATTGGCAAAGCAAATCGAGTTGGACGAAAAGAACAATGAAATCGAGAAGTTGCGTGTTGAGAACGCTCAACTCGAGGAAAAGAACAACGAGATTGACAAGCTCCGTCAAGAAAAGGTGGCCTCTGAGGAAAAGAGCAACGAGATTGAAAAGCTCCGTCAGGAAAAGGCAGACCTTGAAAACAAGCTTGGCGAAGTCGGTGAGATCGTCAAAGAGATGGACCAGCTCGAAGAAAAGACACGTCTTGTCCATCAACAAAAGGAGGAACTCGATATTTTGCAACAGGAAAAGGCCGACCTTGAAGCCAAGCTCGTAGAGACCAACGAGCTCCGTCACCAAGTCGTCGAGTTGGAAGGTAAACTTGTCCAAATCGGTCAAGAAAAGGAACAACACGCACAAGAACACCAAGTCATCCTCCAACAACACACTGCAGCGGTCGACGAAAAGAACGCCGAGATTGCCCGTCTCCAACAAGAACTCGAGTCCAAGGAGCAAACCATCTCCAAACTCGTTGAAAAGGATGCCCATCCCGATGAAGACGTTCAAAAGGTACAAGAAGTAATTGACAAGATGACAGACCTCAACACTGCATTGGAAGCTGAAAAGACAAAGGTCGATGAAATCAAGGCCGTTCACAAACAAGAAATGGATAATCTCATGACTTCACTCGCTGAAGAAAAGAAATTGGCCAATGACAAGGAAAGTGACGCACTCCAACAAGAAAACATTCAACTTCAACAACGTGTTCAACAACTTTTAGATACTATTTCTAAATTACAACAAAATAACAACAATAATAATAATGATAATAATAATGATACAAAACAACCAACTCTTGATGAATTATTAGATGATACAACTACCAATACAAATAATACTACAAATAATAATAATAATAATAATAATAATAATTCACTTGATTTTGATTTTTCATTCTCTGATGCAAATAATGACAATGTCATCAACGGAACCAACAACGATAATAATAATAACAGCACAACAGAAGAAGAAGAAGAAGATAAATCCAATCAAGATCAAGATCTTTTAATCGACAACGCTTCACCAATTTTACCAACAACTGACAACGCCAAGGAAAATGATAATTCAGTTGATGAACAAGAACAAGATGAACAATTGGAAGAAATTTATTAATCCAACATAACATATAAATTAATAATAAATAATATAATATATAATATAATATAATATACCAAAATCTTATCATAATATAAAAATACGGACTATAAAAGATTGGATCAAAAAATAGCGATCCTCAAAAGATACATTGGAGAGTGTAGGAACGAGTTAAATAAAGCACAGTCAAAAAAAAAAGAAAAAACAGGCAGATGACGCAGAACTGAATCAGAAATAGAGTTACTACCGAGTAGTAAATATGTCGACATCCATTATAGAACCATTCCTATTTTTTATCTCATTTAATACTCTCCTTTTCAAATATACCTTTCTTTTAAACTAAATTTTAGGTCCAATTAAAAAAAGAGTTGCTTAAGCCTCTCAGATGGCGAAAATCGATGCTCAGATCTATGGGACTCCTCTACCAAATAACTTCACCAGTACATAGAACACTCGTAAAAAGATAGTCGGCCATTTTCTCTCCTCTCTTTTATCTTGTGTTTTTACATATGCAGAGAGAGAAGAGAAAATGGCTGGCAGGATTCAATCAATCATTGTATGTACGTATATATAAATATAATAATTTTAATTTTCATTTATTTATTTATTGTTGGCCGCTAGTTGGTAAGTTTTCAACATTCAACTCTGTTAGACAATTATTATTATAGGTATTACTAGTTGAAACCATTGTTGTTAATTGCTTGGCTTGTTGTTGTTGATTGTTGATGGAATTTGAAATTGATGTCAAGGTTGAAGTTGAAGCGGTTGACATTGGAATTGGAATTGGTTTATCAGGTGTATTTAAAATATCTACCATACTTGTATCCAATACATCATCCTTATTGTTGTTGTTGTTGATCTGATTTTCATTTTGTTTTGGTAATGGTGTATTATTTCCTACCTCAATAAAACTACTTTCTAAATTATTATTACCATTTTCATATGAATTAGTATTAGAACTGTTGTCAATGTTGTTATTGTTATTATTATTATTATTATCTTGACTATTTGGTTTTAATGGAGTTTTAAATACTACTTTGAATTTTAATGGTGTTGTTGGTTTTGGTGGTTGTTCGTTATTATTATTATTATCTACATTGTCTGTATGACCATTTGTTTTTTGTTGTTTCTTGGGACTACCATTCTCCTCTTCTTCTTCTTCTTCCTCTCCATCTTTATATTGTTGATCATCTTCATCATCACTAAAATGATCTCTATGAGATTTACCATTACTATTATTATTATTATTTTGATTTTGATTTTCATTATCATTTTCATAATCAACCATTTCTTCATCTTGTTGTTTATATTTTGATGTTAATGATTGTACACCAGCATAGGCATCATTTGATCTAGAGTTGACGATTCGTCGACCACTAGAAGTATGGGTGATGGGTGTGGGTTTGGCATTGGCTGCCTGTCTAGCTGCCACGGTTCTTCGTCTCAGTCCGTATCCAGTCAACTCTTCCTCATCGTCTTCTTCCTCTTCATCGCTCGAGTCACCCTCTAGTTTTCTGCGTTCCTCTTCTAATTTTTCTTGCTCCAATTTTTTAAGATTCTGCTCTAGCAGACGCAGCGATCGGATTGGTCGGGGTGGAGGAACCTGTGCTCTTCGTTGTGACCGCATACGGTTGTTGATCTTTGTCAACACACCGTCCAAAAACTCGCCAATGTTCTCGGCCAACTGCTTCTCGCACTGTATCTCGCTCTCGGTCATATCATCAACAAACTTTTCCCAACTCTCTTTTGATGCACACTGCAATTCCCATTGACACGGCTTTGCGCCGAGTTGTTGGTTTTGGATTGATTTTCTACCACGTTGACTGAGAGGTAGAGCTGGTGGTGGCGTCTCTTTCCACAGTCTTTGGTCGTCTCCAAAGAACCAATATGTACATCTATCTTTATCTTGTCCAACTGGTGACAGTCTCTGAGATTAATAAATAAATAAATTTCAAACAAGTAAGTACTTTTTGTAATTAACCATATGTCGTCATCTTTCTTTGATCATCATACCAATTCATCTGGATCTTGTTCAGGACTACTAACTAGTTCTTGAATCAATTTGTTTTTAGCAAGATTCCAATCACATATACACTTTAGTATCAATAGACGATCTTTTAGTTCCAAATGTGAAAAGTGTTCATCGATAAATGGATTCGTCTCTGCATACTGTGCAAAGAATGGGTTTGGATTTATCTTCTTTTCAATCTCTATTTTAATATAATCTTCCCAATTTAAATTACTATCGATAGATAGATAGTATGAACGAATGATAATAAAGAGTAAAGAGTAAAGAGTAGGTAAGTAATGCGAATGTGAAAAGTAAACTTTACAATGTTTGAAGAGAGTACATACGTAATAGCACCTTGTTTTGGTTTGACAATTGGTTTCATCATTGGTATAAAGAGTTCTGAAAGAAAGGAGTGGTTTGCCTCTGGTGTAACAAGTGCATTCTCTAGATCGTCAATGTGGAAGGCATTAACATGTAATGCATCCTTAAAGTGTGATATGAATCTATAGGTGTAGGGCAACTGCCACATTGACCTAAGTTGATTTTTAGCTATAACAAAGAAATAGATAATATATATAATAAATATATATAATTGATCAATTAATAAACATAGTTCATCAATCTAGATTAATCTATATCTTAATCTATATCTATATATATTTATATTCATACCAGCAACTATATCCAATGACATTGTTGTTGTTGTGGTTGTTTGCTTTTACTATGTGTATCTACCCTTAATAAGACTCTCTATTTCTCTCTCTCTCCTCTCTCTCTCTCTCTATCTCGATAATAAATAGTAATATATTGGTGTTTGCGTTTATTATTATTATTATTAACTAGTTTGTAAAATCTGAAGTCGCTTTCGTTCAAACAAATAATTATTTTTTAGCCGTTGCACCCCTCAGCAAGAGTTTCGTATTGCAAAGAATATCGACAATTCTTTATCATAAATAAAATAAGATAAATAAAATCGAATATATCTTGACACAACTATCTCTGGTATTTAATATTATAATTTTTTTATAATTATTATAATGGATAGGATAAAAAAAATAAATAAAGTTTTAAATTTAAATTATGGTCGCTACGTTGTCCTCCCGCTGATGTTCATATGTTATATTTTTATAGTATAGTATATACTCATCAGATAATATATATTTATAGGTCTATATAGATAGATATAGATAAAGAGACATTCTTCAAGGGTGGTACAAAAGAAAAAAGATACAGTTATTCATGAACCCCAACCACTCGTATTAACACATTGAATGATGATGAATGAATGAATGAAGATGACAATATTCGACGATAACAATGATGATGATGATTGGGCAGATGTTGGTATTTTTATAAATAGCAACGCGTTGGACAAAAGGAAAAGAAACAATAGTATAAGGTTTCCCTTTGGATTCAATGGTTCATCAGGTCTGATCGACCAATGATGATCATTCTTTCTCTCTCACCAACTACCTCTCCTCCTCCACTTCGAGCCATCCACAGCCCTAATCAAATCATTTCCAATTCATCTCTTTTCCTCAACACCATCAACCATTGAACCCCTTTTTATCATCTGATTTTTCATAGGTATGTGCAATGGTGGAGGTGAGGGTGGGAGGTGTGACTTTAAAGAAGAAATAATATTAACAACAATTGTAACAAAAACCCATATGCGATCACCACACTCACACCAATCTAGACACACCACCATTAAATTAGATTTAAAAGAGTAGTAGACCACGATCATTGTGTTGTTTTAATGGAATGGCGCCAATATACCCCCCTTTACTATGAAAAAAGAGAGCGGAGCAACAATATACTCTCCCGCTCTTTATCGGACTGCATCTCCATCAGCTCAATGTAGCTGCAACAAAACAACAACAAACAAGGAGGATCGATCTACAAGAGGACGAATCCATATAGTTTTAATAATTTATAAAGGATTACTCGAAGGTCATACCTATTATATTACGGTACCAAACCCACCATCATATCTAGATTGGTCACCTCAAGGAGCAGTTAAAACCCAACAAAGCATCTTTGACTCGAATGGAAAGACCCCCAATTTCCAATTATCGGGACCATATACAATTATTGCAACCGGAGAATGTGGCAGCTTCAAGAGACAGACGCAACCAATATATGGTGGTTTAACATGTAGATATCCACTCAACGCAACACTTAACATCAAGCTAATCATTGATAACAACAACGACGGTATAATGGAGCCAGAAGAGACCAGGTATGGCCAATCGTACATTATCAGAGGTCCTTATCAGTCTAGTAGCATTAAACGTTAACAAAGAAGCAAGAGACGTCTATGGAAACCTTTACAGCCATCAACCAACAACCAGCGCTGACTATGATATTTATCAATACTATAATCACGTTCCAGGATGGTATCAAGCCAATATCACTGGTCGTCCAGAGTTTTATGAATTCCTTCCAACCATCACTAGTAGCGACAATTCGTCAAGTGTTGGATTCCTCACTGAACCATTCAAGACAACCAACTTTGGAACTGCTCCAGGATCGAATCCCCCTTCTAAACCGGCCACCCAATGTTCAACCAATTATGTTGTCGGATTAACTATTCGTATGTACGATGCATCAAGTCGTATGTCTGGTCGTATCAATACTACAAATGGAGACCCAATGGCCAATATCAACGTCACTCTTATCCCCGATGACCCCAACTATCCAACAGTGACTGTTCTAACCGATTCCAATGGAATGTATTCATTTGACCCTGTCAGACCAGGCGTGTACACCATTTCAGTCTTTGAACAAGACTATCAAATCACCAAGGGTTACAAACCAATTGCAACTGTCTCCACCACCAAGCAATTCAGAATAGATCCATTAAATGACAAGGATTGGATTGAGAATTGGTCAAATAGTACTGCGCCCACAAGATTTGTCAACAACAATTTCAACTTTACCATTGCATGTCAATCCATTCCAGATGCTGTTGAATTGTACACTGTTTTATTCTACGATCCTTATGGAAATGGAACATATTCAGCAGCCAATGGTAGTCCATCCAATCTCGACATCAATTTGTATGATACCAACTCTAGTGCCATTCTCCAAACTCAAACTACCAATTCAACTGGTGGAGTAATGTGGACTGGATTAATTGAAGGACATTCCTATTATATTAAAGTACCAAATCCACCATCGTACCTTGCATGGTCACCTCAAGGAGCTGCCAACACTCAACAGAGCTACTTTGACGCATCTGGAAAGACTCCAAACTTCCAATTGTCTGGACCATACGAACCAATCAAAACGACTGTGTGTAGAAACTACAAACTTGCAACTCGTCCAATCTATGGTGGTTTGAAATGTCCATCACAACTCAATACAACACTCATTGTCACTGTCTATCTTGACAACAACAGAGATAATCTTGTTCAACCAGACGAAGGAATGCTCAATGCCAACCATTCAACATCGGGTCTATTGGTGACACTCATCTCAGAAGCCAACAGTAAGGAAGCAATGGACTCTCTTGGAAAGACATACAACAAAACTCCAACCGTCGATGGTAATACCAAGGTTTATTACTATTACAATCATGTTTCAGGATGGTATCATCTCAACATGACTGGTAGACCAGAATATTTTGAATTCTCAACACCAACAAAAAGTAATGATGACTCTAATAGTACTCGATTCCTCACAGAACCATTTAGAACCGATACATTTGGAACAACTCCAGGGTCCATCCCACCAGCTAAACCAGCATACCGTTGCATAACCAATTATGCTGTTGGCGTCGGTGTCCGTATTTTCGATGCATCAAGTCGTATCTCTGGTCGCATCAACAATACAAGTGGATCTCCAATGCCAGATGCTACTGTCACCATCACTCCTGACAATCCAGCCTATCCATCGATCACTGTTCAAACCGATGAAAATGGAATGTATTCATTCGACTCTCTTCGACCAGGTACCTATACGATATCGGTCGTTGAAGAAGACCACCAACTCTCCAGTGGATATAAACCTATTGCATCTACCACCAATACCAAACAATTCAAGATTGATCCAGCCAATGATAAGGATTGGGTTGAAGATTGGTCCAATAATACAAGATTCATCAACAATAATTTCAACTTTTCACTGGCCTGTCAACCAATACCAGATGCTATTGAACTGAATACCATCATATTCTACGATCCAAATACAAATGGAGCGTACAATGCAGCCAATGGTGGACCATCCAATATTGTTGTCAATTTGTATGATACCAACTCTACAGCCATTCTCCAAACTCAAACAACCAATTCAACAGGAGGTGTCACGTGGACTGGGCTACTCGAAGGTCATTCTTATTATATGAAAGTACCCAATCCACCAACATGGCTAAAATGGTCACCACAAGGATCATCAAGCTACTTTGACGCAACTGGAACGACCCCCACTTTTTCATTATCTGGACCTTACCAAGCAATCAAGACAGCTACTTGTAGAACCTACAAAAGAGAAACAGATGCAATTTATGGTGGATTGGCATGTCCATCCCCAATCAACGCAACACTCAGTGTATTGGTATTCATTGATAACGACCAAGATGGTAGTATTGATTTAGAAGAGAGTATGTTCAAGGCCAATCACTCTGTATCAGGTATATCTGCCACTCTCTATTCAGCAGCCACCAACCTTGAAGCCAAAGATACTTTTGGAAAAACATATAGTAAATTGCCGATGGATAGTGATGGTAAATACTTCTACTACTACAACCATGTTCCTGCGTGGTACTATGTAAACATGACTGGAAGACCCGATTTCTATGGATTTGTCTCAGCAATACACAGCAATGATGACTCGGGCAGTATTCGATTCCTCACTGAACCATTCAAAACCGATACTTTTGGTACAACGAGTCTTGCAAGATCCAACCGACCCACCAAACCAGCCGACCATTGTTCAGCCAATTATATCATTGGTTATACAATCCGTCTTTATGATGCATCGAGTCGTATCGCTGGACGTATCAATGATACTAATGGAGTATCAATGCCAAACGTAACAGTCACCATGGTGCCTGACAATCCTGCCTTCCCAACCATCACCACCGAGACCGATGAAAATGGAGAATATTCTATTTCTCCTCTTCGACCAGGCGTTTACACCATATCGGTCGTTGAAGCAGACTACCAACTCTCCAAGGGATACAAACATACTCGGCAGCCAATGGTGGTCCATCAAATATCGTTGTCAATATTTACGATACCAACTCTACTGCCATCCTCCAAACGCAGACAACCAATTCAACAGGAGGTGTCAAATGGACCGGACTACTCGAAGGTCATACCTATTACATTAAAGTACCAAACCCACCATCTTGGTTGGTATGGTCACCACAATCATCAACAAGCTACTTTGACGCAACTGGAAAGACTCCAAACTTCAAATTCTCTGGACCATACAAACCAATTAGCACAGTCGGTTGTAGATCCAACAAAAGATTACCAGATTTGATCAATGGTGGATTGAGATGTCCAACCCAACTCAATGCAACACTCATTGTCACCGTCTCCATTGACAACAACAGAGATAATATCTTGCAACCAGAAGAGAGTATGCTCAAGGCCAATCATTCAACATCGGAACTATTGATCACCCTCATCTCGGAGCTCAACTCCAAAGAAGCAAAGGATTCGTTTGGAAATGCATACAACAAAACTCCATCCACCAGTAGCACTACCAAGGTTTATTACTTTTACAACCATGTTGGTGGGTGGCATCATCTCAACATGACTGGTAGACCAGAATATTTTGAATTCTCAACACCAATTAAAAGTAATGATGACTCTAATAGTACTCGATTCCTCACAGAACCATTTAGAACCGATAATTTTGGAACAAATCCAGGGTCCATTCCACCAGCTAAACCAGCAGACCGTTGTATAACCAATTATGCTGTTGGAGTCAATGTCCGTTTATATGATGCATCAAGTCGTATCTCTGGGCGTATCACTAGTCCAACTGGATCTCCAATACCAGATGCCGCAGTTTTTATCCTTCCCGACAATCCAGCGTATCCACTTTTAAGTGTTGAAACTGATGCCAACGGGGCGTATTCCATCACCCCTATTCGACCAGGCGTGTACTCTATTACAGTCGCCAAAGAAGACTATATACTTACGAGTGGATACAAACCGATTGCATCCACCGCCACTACCGTTCAATTCAGAATTGATCCACTAAATGACAAGGATTGGGTTCAGAATTGGTCGGGCAATACAAGATTCATTAACAGTAATTTCAACTTTAATCTGACTTGTCGGGTTGTACCAGACACTGTCGAATTGTATACCGTCATTTTCTACGATCCAAATACAAACGGAGCATACTCGGCAGCCAATGGTGGCCCATCCGATATTGTTGTCAACTTGTATGATACCAACTCTAGTGCCATTCTCCAAACTAGAACAACCAATTCAACGGGTGGAGTCATGTGGTCAGGATTACTTGAAGGACATACCTACTATGTTCAAGTTCCAAATCGGCCATCATGGTTGGTATGGTCACCACAAGGAGCAATTAACACTCAACAAAGCTCCTTTGACTCGGCTGGAAAGTCACCAAACTTCCAATTGTCAGGTCCATACCAAACAATCGGCACAGTTGGTTGTATAACCACCAAGAGAGCGACCCGACCTGTATATGGTGGATTGGCATGTCCATACCCAATCAACGCAACACTCATTGTATTGGTATTCATTGATAATGATAGAGATAGTGTCATCGACCTAGAAGAGAGTATGCTCAGGGCAAATCACTCTGTATCAGGTATATCTGCCACTCTCTATTCAGCGGCCACCAACAATGAAGCCAGAGATGTTTATGGAAACACATACAGTAAAACACCAGTGGATAGTGACGGAAAATACTTCTATTACTACAACCACGTTCCTGCATGGTACTATGTAAATATGACTGGTAGACCAGAATTCTTTGAATTTGTCTCAGCAATACACAGCAACGACGACCCAAGTAGTTATCGATTCCTCAGTGAACCATTCAAAACCGATACTTTTGGAACAACTCCAGTCTCCAACCGACCCACCAAACCTGCAGACCGTTGTTCAAGCAATTATGTTATTGGAGTTGCAGTCCGTATATTTGATTCATCGAGTCGTATCACTTCTCGTGTCGCAGATACCAATGGAAACGCCATTGCCAATGCTCAGATCAAGCTCACCCCAGAAAATACTTACTATCCCACCCTCTCAGCCACTACCGACGCAAATGGACAATATACTCTTTCTGGAATCCGTCCCGGTATATACTCGATTTCAGTTACCGCATCGGGCTGGAAACACAACAATTCTGGATACAAACCCATTGCCGCTGGATCTACATCAACTGGTCTATTCAGAATCTCTCCTGCAACTGACAAGGATTGGGTCGAGAATTGGTCAGGCAATTCAAGATTTATCAATACTCAATTCAACTATGTAATGACAAAGTAAAAGTAACAAACTAAAAAAAAATATAAATATAAACACAAACATAAAAATTAATTAAATAAACAAACAAACAAATCAATTAAATTAATAAATTAAATTAATCAATTAAATTAAACCACAATAAGTTTTGCCAAACCGATAAGATTTGTAATTCTATAATTAATGTCGCGAGGATCTTTGATTAACTAGTTTATATATACATTTCTCTTCTCTTATAACCATTTATTTATACAACAAAAGATTTTCAGATCTAGTTCTGATGTCCTTTTTCTTTCATATTTAACCAGTTTTCTTTAATTCGTATTCTATTGCAGAAAGATCATTATTTACATTTACTTCAAAGGTTGCTGGTTCAGGTGCCATTTTAATGTTTCCCCAAATATTTACATATAGTCTCATAAATCCATTAAATACTTTTATAATTCCATTTCGTAATATGATTGTATTTCCAGGTTGTACTACCTCATTTTGTTCTATACAAAAAAAGTTAGTTAGTTTTGGTTCTAGAATGCAAACATAATAAAACACTTCTTTTGCATTTACCATTCTTTACTGTTAATACGATTGTTCCTGTTTCATCACCAACAACTGCTTCAGATATCAATTCCTTCTTTTCTTTGTCTCTTTCAATCACAATCTTTGTATTTAAAACCTTTAATACTAAATTATGACCTTGTGTCATTGGTCTCAATTGATCAACCTTTGTAACTAAAAAGAAAATAGAAAAGAGTAAGAATAATGAACATCAAGTTATATCTATATATATATCTATAGTACAACTTACAAACAGCTTTTGCTAATGGAGGAGGATTATCTTTGGTCGTTGTTTCACTCATTTTCACTCTATCTCTTTCTTTATATTGTTGTCCAAGTACTAATAAATCGTTCTCTTCCTCCTCTCTTTCTTTCTCTTTATTTCTTCTATATTTGACTTCTTGTTTCTTAGACTATCTTCTTTATCTTTGTTATTATTAATATAAATAGAGAACTAAAGTAAAGTTGTGTTGGTCAGAAGTAACTAAGAGAAAAGATTCAACAAACACACACAAAAATTAATTAATTAATTAATTTAAATTTTCTGATAAACTAAATAAACCAAACATATCAAACAATAAATGACTACCACTTTGTTTTTCTTTTTTTTTTTTTTTGATTATTAAGATTTTATTTATTACAAAAAGTCTTTAAAAACCAGAATATAAAATAACTTATAAATTAGCCTCTAAACACACAAAACACAGAATGGAAAAGGAATGGATTTAAATACGACTTTCCAATAACATGTTGTTGTCGGGTGGGAGACCAACGCAAGCTTTCAAAATATTTTCAATGGCGGCTCTTTGTTTAAATAATGCGTTAACAACGTTGGCCTTTTCTGGGACGAGTGGGGCCTTGAGGAGATATGAGAGGATGGAGAGGACTGGGTGGAAGGATACGTAGTCTTGGGATTCTTGTGGCTTGAGAGAGATACGGTCAGCCAACTCTGCGAGGATGACGAGATCGAGGATGATTGGGGCGGCCAAGAGCGAGTCTTCGCAGGTGTTGTGAATGACGAGGGTGTTGTGACCACCCATGAAGATTTGTGAGGTGTATTCGTCCATAGCACGCTTGCTATCTCCGACGTATGGTACGTATTTGATGACGATGACGTGGTCTGGGTGTTCACCTTCCTTGTAGAGGATCGAGTTGGAGGCAATCATGTCGTCGACGACGTTGGACTTGGTGATCTCCTTGGAACGGAATTGTTGTGGGGCTGACAAGTTCTTACCGTCGTTGTTACCGAGATGGTTGTATGAGACGATAGAGACTGGCTTGATACCGGCAGAGACGAGGAAATCAGTCAAGACGGACTTGATCTTGGTTTGACCGGTCTTAAAGTCATCACCACCGATGGTGACGTTACGTTGGAGGGCCAATTCGGTGACACCTGGGACAAAGGTGTTTTGTGGGGAACCGTTAATGTATGGGGTGTCTTCGAGGATACAGGCGACGGCAAACAAGGTGGATGGGGAGATCTCTTCGTCACCACGGGCAATGGCGGCTTCGAGGTTGGCCCAGGTGTCGTTGGTACCTGGAATGATGGCAGAGAAACGTTCAGTGTTGGCAGACCAGATGACGACGATCTTATCGAGTGCGTTGGCAGTCTTGAACTCACGAATGTCACGACGGATTTGTTCCATTTGTTCCTTCTTGGTGCCGGTGAGGACGTTGTTGGCACGGTCCTTTTGGTTGGCAGCGATGAAGTCTGGGAAGTAGATGGATGGGAGTGGACGGATCTCCTTCATGTGTGGGACGAGTTGACGTTGGAGGTCATATTCCAAAACTTCAGCACGTTCCATGGCATCAGCAAGGTTGGCGCTGTTGATATCCCAACCACCGAAAACAATGTCGTTTGGATGGACCATTGGGACGATGTTCTTTAATGGAATGTAAGAATCTCTTCCATTCTCATCAGATCCCAACTTGATGGTGGAGGCCATAATGACAGATCCGAAATAGTTTGGCTTTTGGACACCAGACTTTGTCTTCCAACATAATCCCCTAAAAAAAAATAAATGAACAAATTAATAATTAGTATTAAATACAAATTAATTTGTTATGTTTTGTCTTACTCTCTGTTGGCAATGCAACCAGCAACGACGGTGGAACCATTGTTACCACCCAAACCAACGATCATACAACCCATCTTTGGTACCTTTCTTTCGGTCTTGAAAGTGTACTTGGCAGTGACTGGCTTGACAACCAATTCACCGTCTTCAACAGTGGTGGTGGTGGTTTGATATTCGTAGTTGGAGATGATGGCTTCATCAGTGTAGGTAACATTTGGGCTGTTAACCTTGAAGGTATCGTACATCTTGGCTGACATTTTTTAATATGTTTTATATAGAGTTTTATATATCTAAATAAATAATAAATAAATAAATAAATAAATAAATAAATAAATAAATAAATAAAGTAATAAATAAAAGATTGTAAAATGTTAGATTATTTGGTTCCGACATTTAATTATATATATTTTAAAACTCGGTTCTAAAACAAACAAAATTGAAAAACAAAAAAGATAGATTTTTTTTTGAAAACAAGGATTGTGTGTGTTTGTGTCACACATATTGGGACAATGACAGTGATTGGTAGTCTTTTTTGATCAATCAGCTGAACATAATATGTGTGTGTGAGCGCGAGTGGGATATTTTTTTTATGCATTGGGATACCTGTCCCACCATAATCATCGAGTCGAGTCGATAAGCACTTCACATGAACCCCATATTAATCTCTTCTTCTCCTATGATTGTCGTCTTTATCATCGCATCATGTGATGACTATTACTTATGATTATTACTATTTAATTCTTTTAATTGTATTCGCTGACTACTACTGCTGCTACGACCACCACTACTTTTTTCGTTTCTACTCGATTCGGTTAATTGTGTTGTTGATTTTTTAAAAAAAAAGATAAACACCGTTGCACTATAACAAACAGATAATATTTGAATAAATAAACTTGTAGATACTGTACTATTTAAATTTCTGGAGAGCAAATTTAAAAAAAGAGGGATATATATATGCGTGGATTAAAACAAACTACTAACTAAAAAAACTCTTTTCAAAGTGTCTGGGCATCAAAATCTATGGTGAGTGACTCACAGGATGGGAAACCAAAAATCAAAAGAATTCGAAAAAAAATAAATTATTTTGGATTTTTTTGGCGTTTGAGGCAAAAAACGGTTGTGTTGCTGCATTAGCGTCATGGATGTCGTTTTTGCAAAGACACTAGAACCCAACGATTGCTTGTCACCCACCACCTCTACCTTACTAAATTTCCCTTTGCACTGAGTTTCGAGCTTCTCTCTTTTTTTTTTTGATCTCTTAGATCCAAGGAGGTTGGGCGCTAGTGCCATAGTGCGACATTACCCCCTTACATTCTAGAATTGGCACATTCATGAGTCACCAAAGGACACTGTTGTGGCATTGTAGTGGCAATTCAATTTCACTGTCAATTTGAAATTATTTGGTTTGAAGAATATAAGAAGTGGAATAGAGGTCAGTGTTTGAACCATAAAGAAGAACACCACAATCAATAACCACACATAGATGACTCACTTTCACTTACTCATCAACCATGGTTTGATCAATAGATCATCTATTTTGGAATAGGTGTTTGTTGTATAATGAGTCACAATAGTTAGTTCATTAGGTAGTGCAGTTCGATGATATTTTTTTTTTTAATTCTTTCTTCCAAACCGATCAACACTATAGTACACAACCAAATTTTCATCAAAATACTTATTATTATTATTATTATTAAATATATTTATTTAGTGAGAATCTTCATGGTCGTATGTATAAACAAACAATAGTCAGTCACATGATGATGGCGATCAGTCAGATTCTAATATTTACTACTATACTACTATATTGTTATAATAGCTGTTTGCCGATGTCGTCCCAAAGACTGCAGAGAATTTTAGAGCTCTTTGCACTGGTGAAAATGGGTGTGATTTCACCAAAGGAAATGGTTACCGGTGGTGAATCAATCTACAATGAGAAGTTTGAAGATGAGAACTTTATTTTGAGACATTCTGGTCCAGGTACTCTTTCAATGGCCAATTCTGGTAAAAATACTAATGGTTTGTATCTCTATTAAAATAATTACAATTATATTTAAAATTATGTTTACTAATTCATTTATATATATATATATAAATAGGATCACAATTCTTTATTTGCACTGAAAAGACTGATTGGTTGGATGGTGCTCATGTTGTATTTGGAAATGTTATCGAAGGTTTGGACGTGGTTAGAAATATGGAAGCTCAAGGAACTGCAACTGGTCATCCAAATTACCTGTTGTCATTACAGACCGCGGTGAACTTTAAATGAAACGAGAGCAAGATATCTCAACCAACAACATCATCATCATCATTTTCCGTTTTATTTAAATAAACAATCAATATTAATAATACAAAAACCTTTGGTTCTTCAACCACAAACAATAATCAAACCAAAAGGGTGTTTTTTTTTTTTGGATGAAATTCCCCCCCTCATTAATATAAAAAATTAATTTTTTTTGATGAATTTCATCTTTCATTGTTCACCTCTCCCTCTGCGCACAAAAGGTTAACTTCATTCCATTACAAAAGTTCAGTACTAGTAGTAGTAATAATAATAATTAATTAATAGATTAAAATGACCAACCCAAGAGTTTTCTTTGATATCTCAATTGGTGAGACCCCAGCTGGAAGAGTCGTCATGGAGGTAAGTTTATAAAGACTTTGATAAAAAGTACTCGCTACTATGTGATACGCGACATCGATTACTAATAATCTGTTTATATTGTTATAATAGTTGTATGCCGATGTCGTCCCAAAGACTGCTGAAAACTTCAGAGCTCTTTGCACTGGTGAAAAGGGTGTTGGTAAGGCTGGTAAGCCACTCCACTTCAAGGGATCTTCTTTCCATCGTATCATTCCAAAGTTCATGTGTCAAGGTGGTGATTTCACCAGAGGTAACGGTACCGGAGGTGAATCAATCTACGGTGAGAAGTTTGCTGATGAGAACTTCAACTTGAAGCATACTGGTCCAGGTACACTTTCAATGGCCAACGCTGGTAAAAATACTAATGGTTTGTATCTCTAGAGGAATAATTACAATTATCGTACGATTTAAATTTATACTATGTTTACTCATTCATTCATTTTTATAATATATAGGTTCCCAATTCTTTATTTGCACTGAAAAGACCGAATGGTTAGATGGTGCCCATGTTGTATTCGGAAAGGTTGTTGAAGGTTTGGAAGTTGTTAGAAAGATGGAAGCTCAAGGTTCCCAAGCTGGTAAGACCAAGGTCCCAGTCGTCATTTCAAACAGTGGTCAACTTTAAATGTGTAGGTTAGTCTGTCAACCCCAACCATAAGATAATCAACCCCTTTTAGATCCATGATGATTAAATAAATAAATAAACCATTATTTTCTATACAATCAATAAATATACTTAATTACTATATACATATGTTTATATATGTATAATCAATCAATCAATAAATAAATAAATAATGGAATAACAAAATGATAAATAAAAGAAAAGAAATGAAAAGATAAAGATAAATTAAACTACTTTTAAAGGTATAATTATTTGTTGGTTTGATGTTTTTTAATAGATGGCTTTCGTATAAGTTTTATTTCTTTACACACTCATCACTCAGATTTAGAGAGCTTGTGGGTGCTTCAAGTTGTAAACTTGCTTGGCGATACGATCGAGATCACGACGACCGGTGGAGGTGATCTTTCTTCCTCCCTTGGTCTTGTCGACTTCGACAACCTTGAGTTGAGCAAGTTGCTTCAAAGCGTAACGGATGACGGCACCGCAGGCAATGGAGGTGTGGTTTGGACTGTTACCGAATCTCTCCTTACCACCGTAGATACGTCTGAATGAACCAACACCTTCGTTACCGGTGATGTAGACCTTACGGGCGAGTGAAGCGATTCTGACGTATAACCAGTCTGGGTTGGCTGGTGGGAGCTCCTTGAAGTGAGCAGTCTTGACGATATCAACCCACTTTGGGACCTTTACACGACCAGTCTTCTTCAAGAACTTGGCGTAGTGAGCAATGAAGTCATTTGGGGCAACGTCCTTAACGGTAATACTCTTTGAGGCCATCTAAAATATATTAAAGTAATATATAGTGTAAGATACAATTGAATGAATGTTAGTTATTATGATCAATCATAAGTTTCTGTTCGAGAAAAGCATAGTTTGTGCCGAGAGAAAGAAAAAAAATTAAAAAAAAATAGCGATCAAAAACACCCTGACGATTGTGATCTATAAGATATACGATTGTGTGTATATATGTATGGTGTGTGTATGTAAATGTTAAAAGGTATTTATAATATATAGTATAATCTCTAAAAGTATTTTAAGAAAAAAAATAAAAATAATAAAATACGTAACATGTGACCTGTACATCCAAGACTACTATACTACTACTACAACAACGAGTACAACATATAATTGTAATGCATATTGTTTTGTTTTTGAAACCTGTTTAGTTATTATTCATATCTATAATTATTTTTGATCAAATTATAATTCCATCATGTGGCCTCTCCTCGTTTACCAACTGTTGCTGTATGTAGTAGTAGTAGTAGTAGTAGTATAGTAATGTATGTATGTATGTATGTAGAAGAGTATACTATAATATAAATGATGAACGATGAAGATGAAAGCTAAACTATATTTTTTTTTTTACTCTGTTGTTTCTCTAAAACTATTTTATAATACAATGACGCACCTTTAATCTTTGGTTGTTTCACTGAGAGCAAAAGGGAGAAAAAAAAGACGACACAAAGCTTTTGACAGACAAAAAAATATGAAAAAATCAAAAAAAAATAGGTGATTTGTGTAAAAAAAATTACGAACTTTTGTAAAAACTGCCCATCATTAAGTTTTAGTGAGGGAGAGAGTGCGAGGAGGCATGTTCAACAGATCGACCATCAAAACTAAATTGATTGATTTTTTCAATAGTGATTAAGACTCAATCAAATAATTATAGTTCTTTGTCAGTTGACTTTCCGGAAGAAGAAATTCTATTGCAATTGATTTTGTTGTTCTCTATTCTATTATAAACTAACTTGTTGATATATATGTATACTCTACCACAAGATCAATGTTGGACTATTATCATAGAATAGTTTTTTTGAATGCGACAATGTTTGTGCTTGTTTTCCAAAGGGACTAGTGCAGCTGCAAAGATCTTTATACAATCGTTAGTTTTATTGACAAAAAAATAAAAAAGTATTGTGGTTTGGCATTGTGTCGATTGGACATCAATCATCGACTGTATTTGTCCACCAGTAGTTTTGTTTTTGCAGTTGGACAAATACAATATCAATACCAATACTTGACCACGATGAATATTTATTTATTTATTATTATTTTTATTGTGACTACCAAAAACTAATGAGAACGAATGAATGGAGGTCATGATAGCTACAATTGTCACCAATCAAAATACTTGATACTTTTAGTTTTTCATTCATTGTGTTTGTGGGGTATACAAGCGATGCACCAAAACACAAACACATAATAATATTTCGAGTTTACTAATATTATTATTTATTCAGTTCTATTATTCTCTCTCTCTTTCTTTCTTTCTTTCTTTTCAATGTACCATTATAGTTTGTGAAAAAACAAAAAATAGAGAGAGTTGCATCGCGGGCATTATTTTCGTTTTGATTTTAATGAAAAATGAATTTTTTGAATTTTTGGCTTGACGAGGAAAGAGCAATCATGTGAGACTTGTCAAAAATCATGAGCCGAATCCTCTCACGAACACAGCAGCTAGGTAAAGATACACACATAATATACTTTGCCATATCCCCTTTACATTTCAAGCATACTATTATACAGCATCGTCAATCACAATGAGAGAGGTGATAGCATTGTGATTAGCATCATCATTCAATCGATCGCGAAGCTTCAAACATATATATATATAGGATGATTGAATGTAAATGGGATAGGGGAAAGCAAACAGCTTACAGGACTATTTTACTGATCATCTTGTCACCTCCCCCCTCTATCTACTATCACTCATCACAACTTTTAGATTAGAAAATGACTCACTCATATGGTCTTCGTTCGGGTACTAGATCCCTCTTCGCACGTGGTTTCCGTCAACACGGTCGTCTCAATGCCACCACCTACTTGAGAACCTACAAGGTCGGAGATATCGTTGACATCAAGGCCAACGGTAACGTCCAAAAGGGTATGCCACACAAGTTCTACCACGGTCGTACCGGTCGTGTCTGGATCGTCACTCCACGTGCTGTTGGTATTGTCGTCAACAAGCGTGTTGGTCCACGTATCATTGCCAAGAAGATCTACATCAGAGTAGACCACGTCAAGCCAAACAACGCCCGTATCGTTGCTGCTGAACGTCGTGCTGCCGCCAAGGCCGAAAAGAAGGCTGCCAAGGCTGCCGGAAAGCCATTGCCACCAAAGGCTCGTTTCCCAGCCCTCCCAACCAAGGCTTTCTTCGTCAACCCAAGAGACACTGAAGTTGAAACCATCGCCCCACTCAAATACGAACTCCTCCTCTAAAAAGTTCTTTTCGTATATTGTTTAATAAATTTAAAATTCTAGCTAAAAACAAGATGATTACATGTAGTACAAACATATATTATATTACACATTATATTATATATATATAGTAGGATAGGATTATCAAATTTATTGGAACATATATATAAATATATTTATAGAATATTCAATCCTCAATGTTTAAGGATATATATTCCACTTTCGATTTAAAATTAATTACAATTATTTATTATTTATTTATTTCCACCTTTTTTTTGGATTATTATTATTTTAATTATTCTTCATCAATATCATTATTTGGTATTGATTCATTATTATCTTCATCTTTCTTTAAAAGTGGTTTAAGTGATTTGGAAAAGGATCTATTTCGAATGACCATGACAATGATGAGGAAGATGAGGAATGAACCAAGTACACAACCAATGACAATACCAATGATGACACCGGGTGGGAGTCTCTTGGGGGTGATGACTTCAATGGTTCGACATTTGTGGGTGGTTGGGGAGATGTCGAGGTTGGTGATGGTACAAGCTTGGGTTCCACAAAATAGATTAAATACTTGGTTCTTTGTAGTGGCTGCATCGGTATTGTTGGCATATGAATTGTTGGACAAGAGTAGTACCGTCTTTGAACAATAGATACTGGCACCCATATCTGCATAGTTGCCAGTGATAGCTGTAAAGTTGACGGTTACAGTTGACTCTGAAACCAGTATACCGGCACCTTGGAGGATGGTGTGGTTGTTGTTGTTGGTGATATTAGAACGTGTTACAGTTGCTCCAGTCGTCTCATTTAGACATATCGAACCGCCATAGAGAGCATGATCAAATTGGAATTGTGATTGATCGATAGAGATGGAGCTGACAGACTCTGTAAAGAGAGAGCCGCCCGACCCAACTGCCGAATTGTTTGAAAAGGAGACTGCGGTGATCGAAATGTTGGATGATAGCGTCGATGAAATGGCGCCGCCCGACACTAGAGCATTGTTGGATGTGAATGTACAGTTGCTGATTGATATGGGTTGGTAGGTGGTGGCGGTTGCATTGCCAACCGACAGAATAGCACCTCCGTTGAGATGATTGTTGTTGGTAAAGGTGGATGCTGTAATGTTGGATTGTGACAGGTACAGATAGATGGCGCCGCCACCATACAGATACTTGGTGTTTGGTTTGTACGTGGTCAGGTTAAAGTCCAACGATGTGTGGTCATATACAGTGGTGTCGTTCATTGTCAATGTACCCCATTCCAAAAAGATGGCACTGCCATTGTACGCAGAGTTGTTGTGGAATGTCGAACCAAACGACTCGACCAATGTATTGGCAAGTGTAATATAGACTGCTCCACCAGACGCCTGTGACGAGCAGTTTGAGAATATAGATCCATTCAACAACACACTCGACAACCCATACGACGCTGGAGGTGTCGAGTTGGTCGGGAGGAAAGACTGTATCGAAATAGCACCACCATACTGCCCCACATTAGCATTGGCAATATAGCAATCATTAATCTCAATTGAAACAACCGAGCTTGTCACATTGGTCGGTGCTATCAAAGCATCAATCAACGATCCATTTCCAGAAACCAATTGGTCCAAATTAAATTGTATAGAGTTGATTATAATAGTTGTACTTGTATCATTCAAACCATTTGTAGCATCACTACTACTACTAGTACTACTACCATTAATACCAGTATTATTGTTATTTGTAATATTTGTAGAGGAGGGTGGAGGGGGAATGATGATGAATGGTTGAATAGCCATTTTGTAGGTATCGTCGTTATTGTCATTTGATATGATGACAGTATTATTTGGTATTGTTGGTATAGGTGAAAAGCTAACCGATATGTTGTAAATCAACAGTCCAGTGTTGTATTTGCCACTATAGGTACCGGGTGCAAGTAACATGGCAATATCTGTATCATTGACGGTAGTTGTATTGAGCGCCAGCCACAAAGACGAGCATGCATTGTCGATCGAAGTACCACAAGTTGCTGGGTTATTACTTCCCTTTGAACAATCAACATATATCGTTTTAGTAGCTTGACTCGTATCAACAAGTAGTACTACTACTAACAATAAAGTTGAAAGTAGTACTATCATTGTTGTTATATTATTATTCTTATTCATCTTTTTTTTCTTTTACATCGACTGTAGACACATATATGTGTTTAAATAAGAAGAATAGGCGAGTGAGTACTACAGTTTGTTATTGTTATTGTTGATGATATGATGATGATTATTATTCTTTAGTTTGTATATAATTTAAATCATGATGAAAAGGTTAAAGAACGGTCACTGAAAATTGACATCTTCTTTCATATTGAAGATCTTTGCACTTGACAAGTGTGAGGAAAAAATAGTTTAAAAAATCAATAAATATTTAAAATTTTGTATACAAATATTACTTGTACTTATTAGATATCTGGTTCATTGTAGAGTCTTGTTGTTTGTATAGTATAATATAGTCTCGTAATAATATAGTAGTATCGTAACATGCGCATTATCATTATAGATGTATTTATTATAAATATTAATTTAAAAACTTAAATTTTAAAGGGAAAATGTACAATTAAAAGGTGAGTACATTGTGTGAGATATGACTCCAGCACCTTGCATACCCATCAGTTTAATCATATCACAAGCTATAAAAACAATGGATCATGTTAATATAAATATTATTACAATTTTAAATTATTATTATACATACGTGGAACAGCAGGTAAATTACAAATCATAGGTGAGCTTCCTTGGGTACAGTATGGTTGAATATTGGTAGTCATACCCAAATATTTTATAGAGTTTTCAAACCAAAGCATATTTGATGCCGGTGCGAAATAAATGGATAGTGATTTTCCAGATTGGGTAATATTTAGTACTAAATAAAGAAAAAGGAAGATTAAAATTGGAACCTTTAAGTAAAAGATAGATAGATAGACCAACATACTTTCACAATTCGAGAATGTATACAATGAACAAATAATGTTAATAAATAAAAGAATGTAGATGAATTTCATTTTTTTGAAGGGTTAATAACCAATAAATATTAAATTAATTATTTGGAAAGTTATTTAAATAAAGAATAATTGATAGATTTGATTTATTACTTGATATCAATACTAAATCCCTATTTATAAATAGTTGATGATCAAGGGATGTGGAATACCCATGGTTGGATTGAAATCTTCTTCTTTTTTATGGATGATTTCTGATAATTACTACTGTGATGTTGTTGGTTGGTAAATATAGTACACTATGTTGGAACCACCACCATTGTATAAATGAATTACATACTATTATTAAAGTAGTTTGGATATAATTAATTAATTAGTTCACCTTAAGTATTTTATCATCATGGCAACAACAACCTGTCTGTTAAAGTGTGAAAGGTTCTTCTCTCTAGAGAGAGAGATGAAAACAGGATTGAGAATGCTGTATAATTAAACATTCATATTCACCCGTCATGTCCATTGCACGGTATCGATCATCAGCGATGAGGATAAACTATAGTTATACAATAACAATAAATCGATCGATGGCTATGGTTGATCTCAGGGTTGTGGGTTCTTTATTGGTATTCCACACTTATCCTAACCGCACCAACCCTCCTACCATACCATCACCACAAATGTTTTTCCTCAACCACACATTTCTCAACATAAAGACATTAACCTAAAAGGCTCTTAGTTTTGTTATCGAGATATAACCACAGATTACCAAAAGTTCATTGGTGTGTGATCCTGATATATCATGTGGACAAACAATGAAATTCATTACACCACCCACTTATAATCAATCATTATTTTATAATGTTTGGTTTCCATTTATTGAATTATTAAATATTGCATTGTTAGTGTTGATCGATCGTTTTAAAATAAATGATTGTGATGATTGTTATCTCTTTCTTTTTTTATTTCAGTTTCCATATTCAACTGACCATACATAGTGGAGCTATTTAAATTTCATTATCTTGTAACTAATCAGATTTTAATGCAAACTTGCCTGTGAACCATTGAACAGTAACAGAGAATCGTTTCAATAAAACAATCTCTGACATCTCCAAGGAATGTGATGATACCTCTTTGGTCCACTTTGAAAATGATTCAATCAATGTAACATCAAAATACTTTATCATATCCTCATTGTTTTGAATAATACTATCCAATACTTGACACTAAAATAAATAATAATAAAGAGTTAATTAATTAACTATTTTCTAAAATCAATATTATTATATTATTTCTTACAATATTATGTTCAATAACAGAGGGAGGCCAATAATCTTCAAGCCAATGAATTAATTGTACCAATGTGATATCTTTGATATTGATGGATTCGTGAAGTGAAAGCGATTCGAGTGGATTGACATAGGTGTAGTAATTTTCAAGGAACCCAGTGAGATTAATGTCTACCAGAGTCTTGCCAATATCCTTGGAACCAATGATACAGTCACGAAGGATATGGACAATGGGTTTGGGATCGTGTAAAGAGAGGAAATACCCCTTTCTAAGACGTTCGGGTACTTCAGGATGCTTGTCGACGATGGCTTGAAACTCTGTGTCTGTGCCACCGAGTAGATTATGGTTACGACTGTCCATGAGAACAATCTCAACGTCTCCTGTAACATGTTTACTAATGACAATTGATATCCAGTGTACGGCAACACCCACCATGAAAATATGTGCATACGAATCACGTGTCTTGAATCGGTGACTAATCTCTTGCAACTCTTTGATCTCTTGTAGTCCAAGTCGGTTGTTTCGCAAAGAGTCTATGGCCCAGTCTGGTAGAACCGTGATAGGGTACTGTTGCTTGGATAGCACATTGTCACTGGTCAACAAATAATCAATATAACAACGTTCCATCACACCCTTTTGGATATACTTTTCATTCCATGGATAGTAAGCCTTCTTTTTCATACGTGCCTTGTCAATGAGCAAGTTCATCGATATCGTATAAATATGCCAAAACAGCGGTCGACAAAGCATCCTATTTAAATATTCAATTGAATGATCCATATCCTCTGCTCTACATGCATTATAAAATGATATACCATTAAATAAACTATAATATCCACAACTAATATTAAAATAATATAAGTATTTTTGGTTCATTCAATATTGGGAATTATCAATGTTATGGAATCAACATACCTATCATTCTTTACTTGTTTTAATACTCTTGGTTGCCATATAGTTACAGTATTTTCCAATTTAGTTTCTTGGTTTATAATCATTTTCTCTTGTGTAAAATGTATGATTCTATCATTTCTGTTATTGTTATTGTTGGTGTTGTTCTGTACAGGTTGTTGTTGTTGTGATTGATCATTAATGTTATCATTATTGAGTAAATCCAATTTATCTTTTTGTAATTGTAAATTATTAAATATTGATTGATTGATTGTATCACTATCCAATTTAAATTTCTTGGGACTGTTTATATTCATGTATTGGTCGTCATCCTTTTGATTTTGTTGTTGGTTATTATTTGAGGATGATTCGTCGACTAGATCATTTTCCTCTTGTTGTTGTCGTTGTTGTTTCTCTTGTAGTTGTTGAAGTTGTTGTTCTAGTTGTTTTTGTTGTTGATCTTTTATATCTTGTTCATTGATATGTTCTGATGGTAACAAATGATTGTTTCGATTATACTGTAAACTCTTTACAATATCTTGAATGATATCTAATATTATTTCTCTTGGTATATTTACATTATTATTATTATTATTCTTCCCATCTTTATTTACTTCTATTATACTATCCATGATTATTATGTATGGTTATAGATACCTCTCTCTCTTTCTCTTTCTATGGTGCATATGCAAAAGGCGACCGACCAACTAGTTAGACGACGCGCTGACAATTGTCAGCTAGAACCGAAACGAGATTTCGTTTGATTAAATTGTTCTGTCAAGGACGCCACTCGCGACAATCACAAAACTACAACGTTACCCTCTCTAGACTTGTCCACAACAACAACAACAATTATATTAATATAATTCTTTGCAGATAATGAAATGATACTTGTAATGTTTTATGTTAGGTGGTCACAATGATCATATTATTACAATGATTAATTACTCTACTATATTAATATTATTATTATTGATGTGATGATAATGGTGATGATTGTTATACATTATATATTATCTCTACACACCCAACAAACTATGAATGAAATCTTGTATTACACTCTTCATTTATAAACATTATTTTATTGATGAACTAACTAACGTAACTTCAACTCACACTATCATGACTCAGCTGACGTATGAGAGATATAAATTTTAAAAATTATAAGGAATACTTCCCCCTACTCTTTTTTTTTTTTGGGGCAACCTTTCATTCAACAAAAGAAGTTTGTAGTTGTAATTCAATACAGATACTATTCATTCAATTGATTGATTTGAACTTGGTCGATCACATATGGGTGATAGTTATAATAACAATAATAATAATAACCATCATTTAAGAACCTTGCATCAAAGTAATAAGAGTGGTTATCAAAGTCAAAGACAAAGATCACTGATTCAAGATGAGACTGTAAAGATCCTTGTGATTGATGATATTCTTTACAAATGTAGATTCAAGCTAACTAAAGGCTCTAGTAAAAAGTATGTTGTATTGATCTATCATCAAACAATCATCATCATCACCTTAATATCCTTTTACTTACTTACTTGCTTTGTTGTTATTGTTTAGACCGCCTATCCAATCTGCATTTGTACAAAGATTGATCAACCAATTAGTAGTTTATCTTTTAAAGACTGATGATTGTTTCAATGCACAAAACCACATTGTTTGTGTTACCAAATGTATGTATGACCAAGCAATAATCTCGGATCATTATGTATGGAACACCAATACTAATAGTTTTGTTATTGTGATACAAAGATGTTCATAGAAGAGCACCAAGTTCATTTGTAGTATCAACCAAAACAGATGATGATTCATTAAAGTGTGCAAACAAATATACATTTGTTATTCATATCGTTGGTATATAACATACATATCACATGGCACGACAATCACTCAAGATTGGAAACAACAATTAAATTTAAATTGGTCCTCACACCCTCTTTGGCTCTTCTCTATCGCTTGCTTGCTTGGCCAGTGCTATTATTATTCCAAGAGTCGTACTTGCTTGACTCCTATCATATAGGAGGATATGAATTGGAACAACAACAACAACAAACTTGCCCACAATTATAACGTACATATAATAAATTTTTGGATGATAAATATATATATACAATTCCAGTTTTCGAAACATAATTAGTATATTGGAAACAATTTCTAATAATAATAAAGAATGGAATGAAGGGAAGACAAAGATAAGATAAGTCAAGTCTCTGATAGATTTTTTGGGGGTCAACGAAAAATGATGAATAATTAACTAATTTATTTAGTTCTTTTGACCGATGATGATACCGTCATAGGTTTGCTTGTACCATTCGATGGCGTCTTGACGGGTGACCTTGTGGGTGTAACCGACCTTGGATTGACCTCTCTTCTTCTTGGCAACACGGTAACCTGGACGGGTGAGGATGACGTAGAAATCCATACCGTAGATACCTGTGGATGGGTCGTACTTGATACCCAAATCAATGTGTTCATCAATACCGAAACCGAATGAACCGGTGGTGGCAAAGTTACGAGCACGGAGTTCGAATTCTCTGACCTTCAAACCCTTTTCGAGGATTTCAGCGGCCTTTTCACCACGGACAGTGACGTGACAGGCGATTTGTTCGTTACGACGAATGTTGAATGAACGAACGGTGTAACGAGCTAAATGAATAGAATAGTAATAGTAAATGTAAACGTTAGTATATTAAATTAAGGTTAAATGTGTAGAAGACTCATGCCCCCCGACCGATGAGTTTAAATCCTTCCACATATCCGATGTACGGCCTGCTTGGCTTGAGTGTGTATGATCCTGTGTGCTTGTCTTTCTCCTGTTGTCTCGTCTGTGCACTCTAACTGAATCGTTGAAAGAGAGGGGGTAGGTAATAGATAGGAGTACACATGTGATAGCGACGGAGGAGAGAAGAGAGGAGAGAAAAAGGAGAAAGACAAGGAGACGGAGATGACACGACGCATGTGCAAGAGCAGAGCAGGCCGACAACGGATATGTGGGAGGTTATGGGGCAGGAGTGCTTCTGTGCGCATATGAATACTAACCCTTGGAGTAGACTGGGGTTTGGCCAGTAAGGGATTCGAGTACCTTAGCAGCACGAACTAATCTATCACCACTCTCACCAACACAAATGTTGAGGACCAACTTGTCAATCTTGAGCTTTCTCATGATGTTGTCCTTCTTGGACTTTGGGGTGGAGGATTCGACCTTGGTAGCGTTCTTGGCGGCAGCAGACATCTATAAGTGTGTATGTATGTATTAGAGTTAGAAGATGTTCACTGTGTCTCTTTTCTCTTTCTCTTTCTTTCATTCTTTCTTTCACTAACCTTTATTCGCTTATTATCACTTGACGTAAAAGTAAGTATTAGATTCGGATTCGCTTATCTTTCGAAGCGAGTGGGCACTGCCATCCCGCCCTCCTCGTTGATTTTTCGATTTTTATTTTTTTGTTATGTTTTTCACTTTCAACCCGTGAAATAAAATGCCCTTCATCAACCCGAACCAACTGCACCCTCTCTTTTCCAACTTGGATGATCATTTCCAAGGATATATTTGTACAAATATTATTATTTATTTTATTTGATTGGTCGATCTTTTTGAAAATAAATAAAGATTTATACTTATAAGATTAAACTTACATATTCAAATGATTGATTGATTGATTAATTGGTTGGTTGGTTTGCAAGAATAATATGTTATTGTGTTAGAAAAAGAAATGAAATCAAGATGGTATTATTATCACTATTTAATATTGATTTTAACTTTACCCAGGTCAAGGAAAGTGAGGTGAAAATTAATTAATTTAAAAATTTGATGAATTACCCATGTTTCCTGCATTCACTCAGTTCTTTGATTATTAGAGATATCTAATTATAAATATATATTTGTTAGATAGATAGATAGATAGACAGAGGTAGACTGTGTAGTACTATATAAGAAAGAAGGAAGCGAGGACAAGATGAGTTTATCTCACTTTCAACAACTTGCTCAACAACAACAACAACAACAGCAACAACATGTACCATTGATAGGAGAGAATGAAGTTGATGATAATGGAGACAGCAGTTCATTGGAATCATCTTATATGCAATTAGAAGCATCATGGTTAATAAAGAAAGAAGTACCTGTCATTTGTAAAAGAGTTAGAAGAATGTTAAATGTAAGTATATAGATACATAAAGATGATTGATTTGATAGATACACATAACTGACACCTTTCATTTATTCATTCATTCATTCATTCTCAGAGATGTTTAGAAATGTTAAAACCAACTACACTAATTGATGAAAATGAAGCTAATAATCAACAACAAGAACAAGATAGAAATAATAATAATAATAATAATGGTAATGGTGGTAACAATTTAAATAGTCAATTTAGAAGAGCAAGTTTAGATTTTAGAGATATGAACTTGTTTCAAGACAACTATCAAGATTTGGATGATTTATTGGAAGAGAATAAGATTGGAACGATGAATATTATGTTTGATACTGCCGAGGGATCAAGAGGTAGTTTGGCAATAGATGGATGGTTGGTTGAATCAAATGACATTCAAGTGAAATTCAACAAACCTGCTACCAAACAAGCCGTTCATACACCTACCTATAAAACTTTAATTAATAAGGCTCATCCATGGAGAATTCAACAAGTATGTTTACGCATATGTCAAAGAGGACAAAAAGGAATATCAACTAATTATTGTTTGTGTTTAGATTCAAAATTCATATAATTATTTAAATTTGATATTGACAGAGTTGGAGAGTATTATTACTTTTACAGAGGGATATGTACCTATGGATACTTATGCATTGATGCGAATCAACCCACATATGCATCCATACAATCATCATAATCATCACGGTTCTTCAGGATCCAGTTTGAATCAATCACTTGGTGGTACAACTACCATTCACAACATTACCATTCAAGTGCCAACAACAACAACCAATGCTACTTCTACTTCTACTACTGGTGGAGATTCATCACCACCACCATCACAATCTACATTGACAGCTCCATCACCGTCATCTCAATTGGGTGTTTCAAAGGAATGGATGCCGTCATGGACAAACAGACACTATACACAAAACTTCCCAGAGTTGTTGTCACTTGTAGAGTCAATCAAGAAAATATCAGAGTGGTTGTCTTTGGCCAAGGACGAAATACTTTTACCAGGCCGTACATTGTTCCCTCACACGCTATTCCAACCAAATGTATTGCAACCACCTCTCCCATTTGAAATCAATGTCGACTTGTCGATTTCCAATTGCGAGTTGGTACTCAGTATCTATGAGTTGCACATTGCATCGACGACTACTAGTCCACCCTACTATCTACAACAACAACAGCAACAACAACAGGGTGTATCACCATCAGCTACCGATTCCAAACGTAAAACTTTGACCAATCCCATTAAAATTGTATCAAATAGTGTACAATCAATTGTAAATAATAATAACAATAGTAATAATAATAATAATAATAATCAACAGAATTCACAAAATACCGGGTCAAACGGAACAACAAATAATAATAATAATAATAATCAACAACAGCAACAACAACAACAACAACAACAACAACAATCACAGTCACAACAACCACAAACTCAATCATCATCATCACAATCTGGAACATCTAGTCCAATCCCAAGAAGCAGTTCACCAGAGAATAGTCATCTTACCGAACCAAGTGGACATCAAGGTATCCAACCATTGTATGTATTAATCATCATGATCATCATCATCGTTTATCAATAGTTGTAACATGTTATATTTATATATGTTTATTAATTAATTTTTATTTCCTTTTACAGTCAAACAACCAAAGGTGGTAGTTTACAAACCATTACAATTATTGATCATACAGAATTCCGTAAACCACTTCCATTGTTATTGGGCACTTTTTCATTGTTGACACGTTCCTATGACAGACTAGCAGATCTGAGTGAAAAGCTATTGGCAGTTTCGAATATTTAAAAATCGATTAGATCAATGGATCTATTGATCGACGGACGTGACTGACCATTGTGGTGGATTGATAAAATCGAAATTAAAATTAAAAATAAATATTACACAATTGTTGTAATATCACCAAAAACTAATAATATATTATCAACATTGATTATTATGATAACCTGGTCAATATTTTATATTTTATAAATTTTATTGTTTATTAAATATATATATAATTTACCTCTTTAAAATCATATTCATGGATGGTAACAAAACAAAATGAAATAAATTAATTAAATATAATTAATTAATTGGATGTGCATATGATATGTAAGAGAGTGTTAAAATAATGTTTGAAATTAATTGACATTATTGGCAAGGAAATGGTAGTGGGGCAATTAGAATAAAACAACAACACCCATCCACAACATCAATTAACTACTTTATTGATTTATTCTAGTTTATTTGAATGTTCCTACAACATATTGGTAGAGAGAATGTGGGGGTGATAACAATATGTCTTTATCTTGGAAAGAATATAAATGGAAGTGTTAATGATCATCGTCAGTTTGAAAAGAGAATGCCAAAAATGACAACAACAATTTAATTCTCGTCCGTCTGTCAATGTGGGTGATTGTAAATTGGAATGGTTTATAATTAAAATTGGGATATGGTAAATCAATCCCAATTCCAACGTGTTTTGTCAAGTGATGATGATGATGTTGACGCGTTGGATTGCATCGAACTAGCATCTTGAACATCATCGATATAATATCGAACGAAAATTGGGGTAGACGAGTGGGTTGGTGAGTAGGAGTGGGGTGGGGAAGTATCAAGAAGCTGGGATTGGTTATAGATTGGACAAATAAATTTGTTACCACCAAGTTATAAAAATTGTATTATACATTCAAAAACATACGAATGGGGGGAGTGTACGAAAGTGTTAAACATTGAGAGAATTTTATGTTTAGCCCTATCACATAGGTGGCTATGATTTGACAAGACACTAGATGATGGATGGATGATGGATGGATGTTGATGACGAGAGTGAGGATGTGCGATAGATAGGTGGATGATGAGGTGGAGTGGATGAAGAAGACAGGAATGAGGATGGGGAGGATTGGGTGGTGTTGGAAAAAATAAGGGACTGGACGACAGACAAGTCTGTTAATATACTATAAAAGTCGATCGTTTGACATTGTTTCAATTTGAATAATTAATAATTTATTATTATTTCAATATTCCACCAGCCTGTCAACTTCTTCTTCTTCTTATTCTTTTGGTTCATCTTCATCTCTTTCAAAAAAAAATAATTATAAATATTAACCGTTTAACCGACGATTTATTTTTATTATTCTCACTCTCTTATTATTATTAAATCAATCAATCAATTAAAATTAAATCTATTACAATCAAAATCAAAATCTTTTAAAACTTAAAAAAAAAAAAAAAATCAAAAATGATTATGAGTAAGTTCACAAACATCATCAAGAATACAATCTAAATCTAAATATTAATTCTTTTTTTTTCTTTGTTTCATTTTTAGAAATTATTTCTAATTTGGGTCTATCTAATCAATCCCAACAAAAATCATTGAATGGAAACTATTTTTCCAGTTCAACTGGCTCAACCATCCAATCAACCAACCAATTGAGTGTAGCACACAATAAACCAGGAATTTTCAATAAACCCAGTTGGGCTGCTTGGTAATCAAATTCTCTAACCTCTTCTTCTTGCTATCATCACAATGGATTGTAAAATTCAACCTATTAATAATACCAACATTCACTCTAATCTATCTCTTTTCTTTTCCCTCCTCTTTACAAATAAATCACCAACCAAACTTTTTCCATATGTATTTTTTTTGGTTACCCTTCTTTACTTGCAATTGAACTTTCTTAATATTCATCAATATATTCTAATGGTTCATCGGATCATAGCTAGTAGCCTATTTTCCCATTTATTATCCTTTTTAAATTAAATTAAAAAAAACGAACGATTGTCGCCAATGTTGATTTTTTAGAACGATCGTTTTTTATTTTATTATTATACCCTTTTTGTACATATATATAAACAATAACAATGGTAAATAGAGAGAAACAACAAGAGATTATTGATTGTAGATTAAACATATCGATATTAATATTCTTCTCTTTTCTAGAAAAAGAATTGTAAAAAGATTAAAGCTAAATTAAGAAATGCTGATTTAGCAAGAGAACGTCAAGCAGATCGTATCATACAAGAGAAAAAGGAAAAGATAGAAAAGAAGAGATCAAAGGAAGCTGAAAAGAAGAAACAACAAGACAGAATGATATTTGATGAAGTTGAAAACGAAGGAAATCAAAGAGGAAGAAAGAGAGTTAGAAGAGCTCCAACTCAAATGGATGAAAAGGATGATTAAATAGATAATAATAATAATCACCCAACGCAACCTATCCTCCTCCATTGACCAACACGAATAAAACACAACATCAACAACAACACCATTTTTGTAAAAAGAACAATCGATTGATATAGATAGAGATCTGCGCAACAAACCAATCTACTCTATTTTGAAAGAGAGAGAGAGAGATGCAATTGCTTTTTATTTATTTACTTAATTTCTATTTATTTATTTATCCAATTCTACCCATGGCTTGGAACTTCTAATAACATCAACTCTATCACCTACACATAATTCACCTTGGTCAGGATCATCGTGAACGAAATGAGTACCGAGAAAGAGACCATTTCCAATCTTACGGTAGGAACCGAGTGTACGCAATGGCTCGTTGTCTCCGTATGGATCGAGAACACCCTTTTCATCGGCGACAGTGGTAAGCTTGCAACGAGCAACACGGTTTACCTTTCTAAAGATCATGCCTCCGACACGGACAATGTCGTACGAGTCTTCTTCGTAGGCGTCGGTGCCGACCAAGAGGAGGTTGGGACGGAAACGTTTGTGTGTGAGATTGGGCTTTTGCTCTTCCTTGTTTTTCTTTCTCGTCTCGGTAATGTGTATGTTGAGATCGTCAATCGATGCCTGTGAGAGCATCATAACTTGAGAGCTGTCGACAAATGCCTGTTGGAATTGGTCGTACTCTTGGTCGGTGACTTGTTGTGGGTTGGCAACATGTTCTTTGTTGTGGTCTTCGACGATCAATTTTTTGGTCCATTGTGTAGAGACACGACGGTGGTATACGCTGGGGGGTGGCACTTGGAGCAATCTTATTCCATCTTTGCCAAGAGCACGTGTAAACCATTCGCCAGCAGTATCACCACAGTCCAATGCCTTGACATCATCTTTCCAGACGGCCGAGTCAATCACCAAACGATTCTCGTCCAACACTGGCACCACCAAATCCTCCATACCTTCCATTCTAACAATCAACTCTGTCTCGTCGGCATTGAATGCTACTCCAATATTTGCCATCTTTGGTGTTGTTCTTTGACTCATAAATCTTCCTTCATGATGTAACATCCATCTTCTATCATTAATAATACCATATTTATCAATGTTTGCTAAAGTAGTGAATTAAAAAAAATAATAAATAAATAGTTAGCATTATGATCATATATATATATCATGTGATTCATATTTTCTAAAAATAACTGCGTACCTCTCTTTACTTCAATACCTTGACATGACTTGACTATATAAATAAAAGAGTTTGTTAGTTACTAATATCTCCCAACCTTTTGTTTAGCTTGTTATCTATATATATTTACTTGGGTAGATGATGATCTTTCCGACACGAATAATGGAATCAGAATTTGATTTCTTTGATGATTGTGGAGCATAATACTTTTTGTAATAATAGAATGCTGATAATGTTGCAATGGCTAGTGGCAGTGCCAACAGCAATGCTGTATTTGATGATTGTACTGAACTCATATTAGTACTAATATCAAATAAATTAATAAATAAATAATTATAAACAATGAACTTGAACTGTGAACAACAGCGCAATTAATTTCGAATGAAAATTGTGTAGAGGTGGGTTTGGAGGTCACACGGAAATCATCCAAAAAGAGATTTTTTTAAAAACATCTTGTGGAACTGCTTCTCTTGATCTTTACGACGATTGGAATGAAACATGTCATATATGGTGAGATTCTAGTTGGTGATTCATCTTTAGAGTCTTGTTAATTACAATTAAATATATATATTGAGTTTATTTCGTTTCACATACCCAAAGCAATTTAAACTCTGGGTATCTCTGATAAAAGATTTAAATAATTTGATACCCAATTGGGATTACATCCATCTTGTTGTTGTTGTTGCTGTTGTTGCTGTTGTTGCTGTTGTTGATTTGTAGATGATGATGATTGTAGATGGAGATTAGTAGTACTACCTGGAAGATGTGATGAAATGGAAAGAGGTGGTGGAGAAAATGGATTATTATTATTAATATTATTATTGGTTTGATTTACATTATTAATGGTTGGTTGTTGATCTATTGGTTTCTGTATGATAGCGTTTAATGTTTCTCTTAGTATTTGTTTGGCTTGTTCTAAACTATTATTCAACTTTTCAATATTAAGTTTCTTTTGATTGCATTGTTCTGTCATGATTGATATTAATGTTTCTCTTGCCTAAAGATATATATTAATTGATCAGTACTAACTAGTTGCTACTAACTATTTAAATAACATACTTGATGAGGTCTATAACTATTTAAAAGATGATGAAAATTGATAAAGAGTAGAGAGATGTCATCAACCTTTGTCTTGTAGGTCGAAGGATTCTCAATCAGCGTTTCGAGTAGTTGTAGATAGTTGAATAGAATTGAACGATTGAGTTTCTTTAGTTCTTTGATTGGTTCGATATCACCAGCAGGATAGAGTTGAGGTGTTTCCTCACCAAGTGGAGGAAGCACATCTGTAGTGGCATAGTTTTGTCCAAATTGTACATAGGTCGATCCTTGTTGAGGAGGTAGTGGAGGAGGTAGTGGAGCAGGTAGTAATGGAGGTGGAGGTAACATCGGGCTTACCGTACCACCAGATCCACCACCAGACATACTTGATTGAGCCACAGGTGGCATAGCAGGTGATGGTACTGCACTATTGTTACTGCTACTGCTACCTCCTGTACCTGTTGTTGCAGCAGTATTGGCATTATAGTGTACATATAGTTTATAGAATGGAGGTGGTGGCGGGAATGCCGATATCGTTGTTATATTCTCTGTCATCTCTCTTCTCTCTTTATTTAATTTAAATAATAATGATCCATTTCATTCTCTCTTGACTTTGATCAAAGTTTTCTCTGAAGTCATTCTTTTGAGAGAGATGAAGTTTCATTTCTTTTGCACTAACTATCACTCTCTCTCTCTCTTTTAAATACATTAGTATCATATTGATATCAATCAATTATACTTACAAGATATAACAAAATGGTAAATAAGTGTATAATAATATATCTATGTTATGTTTGAAGTAATATTAACTTGATTGATTATTATTTAGCATGGAGTATTAAAAGTCAAGACAACAGAAGAGAAAGCAAGAGAGCTTAAAGTTAAAGAACTATTAAAGATTAAAGAGTATAAAGAAGTAGTTTCAAAGTTTCAAGAACATGTATGTTGTTATGTAACATAACTTAGATATATAATGATAATGATAATGATATTAGTCAACTAGTTAACTGACCTTTGTTTCAATTTAGAAATCAGTAGGAGTACTTGATCAAATTGGATTAGATATTTCAAAGACAGTATTGGAATGGAACCCTGAATACTATACTGTTTGGAATTATCGTAGAGATATATTTAATCATTTTGACAATACATTGTATGTTGATATCTTTTGATATTATCAAATTCACAATTACTCATCCGTCTATCTATCTTATTCCATTTAGAGAAAAAGAAAAAGTACAAGAACTTTTAACAAAGGAAATGAAGTTTATCGAGGAATGCATTCAAAGATTTACAAAGAGTTATTGGGTTTGGTTCCATCGTAAATGGGTATCTGTAAGATTGGAAAAATGTGATTGGGCAAGAGAATTAAAGTTGTGTTACAAATTACTTGATTTGGATTTAAGAAATTGTAAGAGATAGAAAGAGAGAGAGAGAGAAAGTTATATACTCCTATAGATATTAATTTAAATTGGTTTTAATATTAGTCCATTGTTGGAGTTATAGAAGATTTGTAGAAGAACGTTCAGGAATGCCAATGGAAAAGGAATTTGGTTATACAACTGAAAAGATTGAACAAAACTTTTCAAACTATTCTGCATGGCATCAAAGATCTTCATTGATTCCACAAATGTATCCACAACCAGAACAATTGTTTGAAAAGTTAAAGGAAGAATTTGAGTGGGTTCGTAATGCTGTATTCACAGAACCAAAGGATCAAAGTTGTTGGATTTATCATAAATGGTTAGTTGGTACAATTAAAAAGTAAGAGTTCTATTAATAATATCCACAGGGTGATAGATAACTATGTTATTAATAATTATTTCCTTTCATCTTTTTTAGGATTCCAAATTGTAATTATAAAGATGTTTTATTAAGTGAAGTTGATGAAATCAATGGTTTGATTGAAATTGAACCAGATTGTAAATGGCCAATCTATACTCTACTCACATTAAAGATGGAACTTGGTGTACAAGATAAATCAGAGTTGCAAGAATTGGTAGACAAATTAAAAACAATTGATCGTGAACGTATCAATTATTATTTATCTTTGGAAAAACAATGGCAATAAACAACATAGATATTTGTTATTATTATTATTATATTAATTTTTTTGTTTATTTACAAAGTAGTTTTTGTTATGCTATAATAATAAATGAAGTTCAATTATTGATTGTGGTGGTTTTTGATTTGTTATTGTTATGATGATGATGATGATTATTAGTGTTGTTTCTATCTATAAATATCCATATGTGGGGTTCTTATCTTGTCATTTGTTGACATAGTCTTGTTGGTTGTTTGATTTGATTTTTAAGGGTTATTACTTAATCGATTTCTATTATTTTGAGAGGGTTTAAATACTTTGAGTTGGTTCTTTTTGTCTCTTTCGCCTCTTTCTCTTTCCTTTTCTCTGTTGTTCTCACGCATGCTGAGCAGTGACTTTTCAGTCTCACGATCACGTTCTCTTTCGCTCTTGTCAACCTCTGGGGACAATGATTCATTCTCTTTGTGTTGTGAACTGCTGCTTGAATTTCCGTTGCTGCCTTCTTGTTTGGAGGTAGATGATGTAGACGAAGAGGTGGTACTTGATTCGTCTTCTGTAGCGGTATCTGATTTGACACGCTTAATGGATCCAGAATCACTATCCTCTTCAAACTTTCTCTTGTTTACTTCTTCTTGAACGGCATCTTGACCAGGTTCGATTTGGTCAGGTCGAGGTGAAGATGGAGGAGAGTTGCCATTTTTTGTTGGTTCCTTATTTTCTTGTTGTTGTTGTTCCTTCTTTTCATCAGCAACAACAGCAGCAGCAGTCTCTTCTTTTTCAACTTGCATCTTATCTTCAGATGGTGAAGTTGTAGTTGAAGTGGCAGTAGTTGTTGAAGAAGATGACGATGAGGAAGATGATTGCTCTTTTTCTTTTTCCTTTTCCTTTTCTTTTTCTTTTTCTTGTACTTGTTCCTTTTCTACTTCTTTTTCAACAGACTGTTTTGATGGTGAAACAATAGATGATGGTGATTCTTCAGAAGAAGAAGTACTAGCTTGTTCAACTTCTTTTTCTGGTTCCTTTTCCTTTTCTTTTTCCTTTTCAGGTTCCTTCTCCTTTTCCTTTTCCTTTTCCTTTTCTTTTTCCTTTTCCTTTTCTTGAACAATAGGAGTATTATTTTCTTTTTCTTGTACAACAACTTGTTTTTCTGATGGTTTTGGTGATTTATCGATTATTTCTCTTTCTCTTTCTCTTTCTTTTTCCTTTTCGACCAAAATAGCAGCTACAGCTCTTTCTCTTTCTAGTGATGCATTGGTTTCTCTTTCTATGCTACTTCTATTGTTTTCTTCTTTTGTAACTGATTTTCTATTATTGTTGTTATTATTATTATTATTTTGATGATGACTTGGAATGATTTCTTCAACATCTTCATTGTGACGAGTTTCAGGGCTTGATGCACTGCTAAGTTCCTTGCCCTTGTTCTTTTCGGTCTTTTTGTCATTGAGAGAGATATTTAATTCGTTGCTAGAAGGAAGGACGGGATTGTCGACCTTGGCATTATTCTTTTCGGCAGTTTCAGCGTGGACGAGGTCGGCCAACTCTGGAAGGCTTGGACCATTGTGCGATGATGGTTGGTTGTTGTTGCTGTTGTTGCTGATGCTGGCGATGCTGTTGTTGTTGCTGCCAATGATGTTGCCCAATGCGCTTGGGTTGCGACGGGCCATACTGTTGTTGTTGTTATTGTTGTTGTTGTTGTGGCCAGACGGTGAGTGTGGTTCGATGGTCATGGGGGCGTTTCTGTCGGGCATAAAGTCGCTGGTTAGACGCTCGCCGCCGTTTGGGCCGTTGGGACCGTTGTTGGGATTGTTTGGGTTGTGGCCCATACCCAGTGGCTCGTTGGGACCGTGGTAGTCAGTGTCGCGTGGACCTTCGACGATACGCTCCTTGTTGGGGTTGGCAATATGTTGCTTGAGCGTGTTGAGACGCGACTGGATGTGCTTGTTTTGTGAGTCGAGCTCGAGGGCACGCTGGTAGGCGTCGAGCGAGTCCGAGTACTGGTGACACGACTCGTAGAGCGTGCCGAGGTCATACCACACCTCTGAGAGGAACGGGTTGATGCGGATGGCTCGCGTGTAGGCGTCGAGTGCATCGCGGTACTGGTTGATCTGGTAGTAGAGCACACCGATCGAGCACCAAAAGGTGGGGTTGCGGCCATCGCGGTAGACGGCCTGTTGGTAGGCGTCGTATGCCTTTTTGTACTTTTGCTGCACCATGTAGCAGCGCCCCAATAAATACCAAGTCTGTGCGTCGGACGAATCGGAATCGATCGACTTCATCAAATAGCCAATGGCAGTGTCCTGGTTGGCAAACGCCGGGTTGTTGTGGTACAACCATCCCATCTGCTGCAACACCTTGGCGTGTGCGGGGTTGTCCTTTAATGCCTTTTCATACGCCTCTCTTGCGTTCATATATTCCTTTTGTAATTCATATACATGTCCAATTTGGAACCATATATCTGCTGTTGTTAATGGTTTTGGTGGCATCTTGATTAAATTATTGAAATACTATAAACAAAGAAAAAAAATCAATAAATATTCTAGTCTCTTTTTGTTTTTTCTTTTTTCTTTTTGTTTACCTCTAAACTTTGATCATATTTTCCTTGATGTTTATATAAAACACCAAGTCTAAAATATATTTCATTACTCTTTTCAAATTTACTATCCATCTTTAGAACGGCTGTGAAAGCTTCTTCGGCGTGATCATAGGATCCATAACGATCGTATAGTATGCCAATGCCATACCATAGATTGGAATCCTTTGGATTGGGAAGGTGATAGAGTGCATGTTGGTAGGCATTGTAGGCCTTTTGAAGTTCCTCCATCATCAAAAAACAGTGACCAAGGGCTCCCCAAACCTCTCCATTCTTTTGATCAATGTTTACGATACGTTGAAAATATTCAGATGCCTTTGGGAATTGCTCCTTGACACGGTAGATGTATGCGGTTTGTGTAAGTGCCTTTATCGAGTATGGGCTGTGCTTTAGTGCATTGTCGTAGGCGTGTAATGCTCGTTCTTGGTCGCCCATCAACTCTGCCACCATACCCATACGCAACCATACCACCTCTGAGTGCTCTCTGAATTTTGGTGAAAATATATCAGTTGCTGGATTATTATTTCCATTATTATTATTATTACTATTATTATTTTGATTATTGTTATTGTTATTTGCCATGGTTTTTCTATGTTTCTATGTGTGTCGTCTTTGTTTAGAAAAAAAGTCCAAATAATAATAATAATAACTCTATCAAATAATAATAATCAATTCAATTGATAGGTTGTTGTTTGATTGTTGTTGTTGTTGTGTTTGATGTAAGATTTATCTGTTGTAATCTACGATTTTAAAATAAATAATAAATAAAAGATTAATATCTATGATGATTTTGAACTTAAAATTTCCAATTTCTCTCTTTTTTTTTTGAAACACAAAATCACAACTACTACTATATTATACTAATAGTTTGAATAGAAATTAAAATATATATCGGTGATGATGATGATGATAATGAATAGTGTTTGTTTTCTTGTAAGAAGAGGATTCTAAATCCCATCCTTTCAAAGAGAGAAGGTGTTTTTTTGGTGTCTGGTAAGAGTAGATAGATAAACAACATAAACAACATAAACAACATAATACAAATAATATCTTTATCTACTCTTTGAAAAGAGGAATTGTTCCATCCGTTCAAAAATCTCGACAATCTTATATCTTTTGGTTTATCTATCCTATCTACCACTCACTACCAACCACACCCACTCACTCCATCTTTAGAGAATAACACTCTTCTCTTTCTCTCTCTTTTGCAGTCGAACCGACATACCGATGCTTTTGCTGCATTGGCCAACATCACTATCTATAATTCTAAAAGACTATCTATCTTTTATCTATCTTATCTATCTTGTCTATCCTACCTCTTTATCTCTAGCTTGCGCTTCGATGATGATGATGATGATGATGATGAATGATGATGATGATGAATGATTCTTCTTCCTTCTTTTCTTGTTATCCTGTCTAAATATTTGTTTGATTGTTGTTGAGTTTTGTTTGTTTGTTTGGTTGGTTGGTTTGAGTTGTTGAGTTTTGTTGTTGGTTTGGTTGGTTGTTTGGGTTATTGAAGATAATAAACAAACAATAAAAAGCAGCAGACTCCTTCCTTCCTTCCTTCCTTCCTTTTTGTGCTGATGATACTGACACTAACACACCACCACCACCACTACCACTACTACTACTACTACTTCTACCACCACCCACAGACAACCACCAACCATCACTACCACTACCACCACCACACGCTTCTATATAAAACACCCCATACCGCACTAAAAACCACACACACACACACATAAGCAACCACTTGTATGCTTGCTGATCACACACATAAGATATGTACATATTTATATTCACACACATCTTGCCTGCTATTGGTATTGTTGTCTCTTTGGTGTGGGCGGTGAGGTGGTAAGTGGTAGTGAGTGGGGGGGATGATTGATGCGATTGCATTATTGGTATTGTCGTCTCCAATCTATCTCCTATCCTGTCTCTCTCTATCTCTCTCTCTCTCTTCTTCTCTTTTATGACCAACAACACCGTGTTGTAGTTGTTGTTGTTGTTTGTTGGAGTTTGCATCCTTCTCTTTTCATTGTGATAATTGACTGAAATGAAATGAATGATTGAATGATTGTATGATTGACTATGCACAAAGACAAATTTAACCTATGTATATTGTATAAATATATATATACACAGGTTACTCCTTGATTGTTTGTTTGTTTGTTTCTCCTACCTTTCCAACTTGTTTGTTATTCGTGTTGCTCTTGACTCCAACTATAGTATGATCTATCTATCTATCTTGTTGTTGATATATATAACCTATAAGATCTGCTGACTGTTGTTGACTAATTGTTGACTAAAAAGATCGATCGCTATCTTGTTAATATCTATATCTTATCTATATGTATGTATGTATATATATATTGAATATTGAGATCTATGTATGAACGCGACGGGAGGGTGTTCAATACTAGCGAGAAGGGATAGTGATGGGAATAAAACAACTATTTGTTACAGATATCGCAGCGCAAATGAAAAAGACGCTAAACCACCTCTGTCTGTGTGAACAACCCAACTTGAATAAATATAAAAAAAAAAAAGGGAGATTTTTATAAGGGCAGCGACCTCAACCCTCACACTTTAAATAGGCAAACACGCGGTTTTGCAAAGAAAGAATAAAAAAAAAGTTGGATGGATTCCTTTGACTTTTTGTCTGGGTGCGATGAGGTGGGATGGATCATCACATAAGGTAAAGGTAATCGGTGTCGCGTATATCGCAACACCAACAACAACAACAACAACTAGTTGCATACATACTGTACTGTACTGTTCTGAATCAGGTATATACCAAGATTGATGATATCTAGATTAGATAGATAGAACTATACTATTACTATTATACTATAATACTGATACGACTATTATTTGATATATTTAACTATTCTGTGACCTGATGATAACAATAACAACAACAGCAACAAACAACTAATAATAAATGAATCATATGTATGTGATGTGATGGTGTGGTCGATAGTGATTGTTGTTGCTGTTGTGGGTGACGATATTGACAATTGTGGTCTTGGGGGTGATGGTGACCCACCACTTAGAATAATGATGATGATGGTGATGGTGATGGATCGATTGATTGATTGTTTGATTGATTGATGATTGTTCATTTACCTTTTTGATTCCTATCTATTCTCACAATGAGAGTTGTTGTTGTTGTTGTTGTTGGTGTGATACTGTGTTACGTTGGTTTGTTTGTATGTGTATTTCTCCTTGTTATACTTCTCTTCACTTCTGTGCAGTGGTGATAAATCTGATTTTAGTACCAATTGTTGCCTTTTAATATTAATACTAATAAAATGAGAGAGAATGAAAATACCAATATGACTATAATTACTACTACCTCGCAATCAAAGAGAGAAATATAATATAATATAATAATATAATATAATATTAGTTTGCCCAGCTAAAAGAGTTGTTGAAGGAACAAACAGACAGACAGGGGGAGGGAGGGGCTGGCTAATGGGATCAATAATAATAATAGGTGAATGGATGGAACCATCCATTAAACGTATCTGTCACCGAAACACCCCCTTTTGGCCTGATTGGTTGGATTTACCCAAAAGCAACCACACGCGGAACAGCCCCCATTTTGTGACCGTTACGGTCCTCAGTATGTAAAAAATCTGCGATCATCAAAACAAACAAAGATAGATTCTGTTATTTTAAAAATATTGCAGGATCACATTTATATTACCATTTTAAATATTTGATCGATCTTTGAGTTTTTGATCTCTTTAAATGATTTATTTATTTGTTTTTTGATTGATTGATTGATTATTTGATGTGTTAATGATTGATATGTTAAATGGCAAAGATTACCTTTTCTTCTTCTCCTTCTTCTCTGTGCTTTTTGTTTGATTTCTTTTTCTTTTGTTTTTTTTGTTCTTTTTGTTCTTGTTCTTGTTTTTTATCCCAATCTCTAAAAAGGTAATAACTTGGGTCACCAACATAAGGTGAACTGTCTTGTCCTTTGGATAGATTTAATGGAATACCAGATTGAAATTGATGATTGAGAGAGATGGCACATAAAATAAAATTGAATACCTTTTTATGAGCCAATTCAACATCTTTACCAGAGGCATTATATCCGTTAACAATTGCACCATACTCTTTGAAATGATTCATAATATTTTCAACTTTGCTACATAGAGATTGAATCCATCCATTACAAGTTTCCTGTGCCGATATTAAATTATTTTGTCCATGTAGAAGGGTATGCATACCAAGTATATATTCATTGGTTTGGTATCCCTTTTGTACACCTACAACACCTTGATTTGGGCGATCCATAGTAGGTTTAAATATACCACTAACTCTAGAGATTGAACTATCATTTTCTGATCCTTTGTATGGACCACTACACCATAAAACCTCGCATGTCCCAAGAGATACACCAATCTCATACTTTAAACCATAGACCTGTGTTTCTGGATCATAGTATTCGGATTTCTTTGTTTCCAGTGGACATGTAATGGTTTGTACTGCCAAACATAAATATTGGTACTTTGGATTGAGTGGGTCTATTGGTTTTGAGAAATCTTGTTTCAAGTCTAAAATTAAACTTATCGAATTTAAAGGATCATTTGGTATTCATAAAGAGGTGGCTCTTTACATGCACAAAATAGTTGGTGGTCCCCAAGATGTCGTAATTTATGCACTTGATTATCTGTTACATTATTCAACTCAGAAGCTTAGAAGTGAAAAGTTTAATATTAGACTTGAAGCATTGGAACACATTGATTGAAAGAATCGGTGTACCATTCAAATGATGATGATTATGCTTCTTACTTGTCGGATAACACATCGATACACATTGTGAATGTTTGCTAGAGCTTGTTTGAGGAAGTAAGTTTGAATATATCTCTTGGTCGATAACTTGTTGTTGATGTTCGCTGCCTTCCTATCTTTTTAAGATCATATCTTAGATCTCTGCTTGTTTCATTGATTCTACTCGAACTTGAAGAAGTTTGTTTCTTTCGAAAGACAAGAAGACAGAGATAAAAGAGAGAGACAATGTCTTCTTTTGGAACAATAACACCCGATCTACATCATTTTATATTGAGATCTCACAATCTTATTTTATTAGAACAAATTGTTTTGGGGTAGGCACGATATGGTTGTTATTTATTTTACAATAAGTTTTGTTACAAAGAAAAAAAAGTATTTTACACTATCTATCTAGCTAGATAGTTTGTTAAAATACTTGAGCGGCACCACGAGGTTCTTTTTGCAACGAGATTGAATAAAGATCTTTTTCGGGAGGTGGATTCAATTCTCGGATAAAAGTTTGGATGATTGGTACAATGTTGAGGTTGTAGTCACTCCATTGATAGGTTTGCACCTCTGAGATGACCTTGTACATCAATGTGTACTTTGAAAAATTGATGAGACTGTGTTCGGGGAGAATGTTTGGATTGCCCTCTTCGATAAACGTCAGATCCTGTAGATAGACACCGACAAATGGGATGCATGGTGGATCAGTGTTGTGGAGAATACCTCTGTAGCTCTTGTACGAACCTTCACAACTCATCTCCTTTTCCAGACCCTCCAATGTTTCCGTATATCTTTTAGATACCAATGCACGTGTAAACTTTAATCTCAACAATGCAGAGTTATTTAATCCACCAAGGAAACTCATCAATGTATTATAATTTTTTAATTCTCTTAGTTTCTAAAAACAAAAATAAACAAAATAAATTAATACTTGTATTTCTTTCTTTTTCTTTTTACTTGTTTTTTTTTGATTACATACTTCAGCAATTCTAATTACTCTTTCCATTCTTTTGGCTCTAGTTTTGACTCTGTCAGGTTCGAGGATTAATTTTACAACCCAGTGACCAATCTCGTTGAAACGGTTGACAAGTTTCAAAATGTTGGGTGATTTACGCTGGGCAATGGATGGCTTGTTCCAAGCTTGGTTGAGGAATTCGGTTGGTTTGATGGCACTGTAGAGCATAAAGTCGTAGAGAGTGATTTGACGGGCAATCTCTTCATCGTCAAAATCAAAGATGGAGCGTGGGTTTTTCATTCCCTTCATTCTTGATTCCGGTGCTTTACGAGGTGACGATGGTTGAATGGTAAGTGAAACTGAAAGTGGTGATGAAGTAGACACTGATGATCCTCCACTACCTCCACTACTACTACTACTACCTCCACTACTGTAGGCAGACCCAGACAAAGAAAGTGGAGAGTTGGAATTAGAAGAGAATTCTCTTGATCTCGATTTCTTTTGTTGTTTCTGTTGTTGTTGTTGTTTTTGTTGTTGTAGTAGGTATTCGTTGGGGTTTAAGAGTATTTGGTTCTTGGGTACTGTGAGTGTCCCGTTGCTACGTGTTCGAGAGAGCTCGGTTTTGAGCCCGCACGTTCTCTTTAGGATACAGGCACGGATCAAGTTACCGAGGTTGGGGAACGCCTGCATGAGATGGGTGTCGACAAACTCGACCATCATCTTGTTGGACACGAATCCAAAGTCTTCGTAGTGATGCTCGACCCAGTACTTGATGACGTTGGCCACACGCAGCTGGATCGATGCCTTTTCCTTTTCGTCGATATTGGCAGTCTCGGGCACCTTGAATCGCTCAAACAGCTTGGCAAGCAGTACTGTCGATGTAGTGTACGACGAGTAGGTCATCAACAACGTCTTCATAAACATGAGATCGTGTGTTGTCTCGGACGTCAACCGAATGATCAGTTTGTTGAGTGTACCAGCTTCGACCGACTGTGGATGATCCGATGGCACAATTTTACTATATACAATATTTTGTGGCGAGTCTGGTAATTCCTCCCAAATATTAACATTATTGGTTTCATCCAATTGTTCTAAATTTATCACTTCTTGTTGACCATGTTGATTATTATTTGGATGACCACTATTATTTGGATTATTATTATTATTATTATTTACTTGCTCTGCTACCTCTACTTCTTCATCTTCTTCATCTACTTCTTCTTCTTCTTCCTTGCTATCTGATGATCCACCATCAACTTGTTCTAGAGTTGAATCAGCAGCAGTTTCACCATTGGCGAGTTGACTTTTGTTGTTTCCTTGTTTTTGACTATTCAATTCAATGATTACACGATCATTTGGTTGTACACCAACTTGTTTTAAAGATTTACGGAAATCTAGATTGATTTCAGCTTCACCCAATCTCTTTAATGTGAAACCACGTTTTCTTCCACCACCAGGTGGCAACAATCCCAAGTTTGATGACAATCTCTTGCAAACATCTTCAATCGGGTCATTGAAATCAACATAAAACAAGTTTTGTTGACCTTCCTTATCAAATACTAATAATCTATTTGGTATTTCTTTAAATTCAAGTTCCTAAAAAAAAGAAAAATAAAAAATGGTTAATATTTGATTCATTTGGTTGATTGATTCATTTTTTGTTTCACATACAGTAAAATCATATGACCAAAGATAACGACTACTTTCAAGGATATGTCCATTATCTCTTGAAGCCAAACAAAATCCACTTGTATATTCCATATGTTCATTATGAGCAATCATTTCAAATGCAGTTGAAACTGTTACAAATTGATCAAATTTAAATGTAAACTTTCTATCACTAGACTTTACATAAATATTATATTTTCTACATCTTTCTTTAAATTCAATTATTGTCTAAAATAAATAAATGGAATGGTTAATATTAATCATTATATTATACGAATATATTGTTCAAACATACTAAACTTTTAAGACGATAATTTTCAAGTGTACTATCTTCATCCATCCAAAAACCTTCATCTTCATCTTCAGATGGGGTTAGATAGAATCCACATTTGTTGAGACTGTCTAGGAGACCTGTACGGAGACCAGTCAATTTGATGGCTTTGGAGATAGTGGTAGTTGGATCAAAACGGAGAATAAGATGGTTATAGTTGAATCGAGCAGATGAGAGACTGATAAGGATTTTGAGTTGAAGAGTCTTTTGTGAAATGATGTCAGTGTCGGTTTGAGCAGACAAGTTACGGAATACCAATTGTGACTGTGGTGGAATATGGTAGTTTGAAAAGAGATCTTCTTCATCTAAAAGGGTCTCTTGGTTGGCGGTATCAACTAAAAAGATACCATACTGAGAGATATCTACAGATGTATGGAATTTGAGATATAGTTTACGAATGATTGAACGTACCGAGGTGAATTGAGTCAATTTAAGTGTAGCTTGAGCAGGCAAGACACCTTGACTAAACCCAGGAATATGGATTTTTACAAAATTGATGTTGAGTTGAACCACTAGTAAATGTAAACGATCACCATTCTTTAATCCCAATTCAAGAATAGTTCTTTCTTTATGTAATGGTACTTCTAAATTTGATGATTTAAATAATGCAAATGATTGATGCTGATCTCCAAAATCAGCATTACCACCATTATTATTATTATTACTATTACTATTATTATTACCACTATTGTCAGTTTCCCATTCATCATTTGATGTTTGTCTAGCAGCTTGTAAACCTCTATGATGCATTAGATTTGGGATAACCAAACTTAACACTTCTTCAATCGTTGAACAACTTGAAAATTTGAATAGTTTTTCGACAAACGATGAAATATTCTCATTTTGTTGTTGTTGTTGTTTGCCAGACGGATAACTAACAAACAATAATGTTTCGGCTGGTATGGATTTGGATTCATGGTATACTCTTGGTGTAAGTGATGCGTTTTGTCGAATCATCTCTTCTAGTCTAGAGACAGACTCTGGAGTCAAGTCACCACCACTACTACTACCACAACTATTACTTGAATCTTGACCTGATACACCATTTCCATTATTGACACTATTAAAATCAACTTTACTTAAATCCAATGATGGCATTCTATTAAACATTGTAGTTTTTGGTTTGTATGGTGAATCATTATTATTACTATTATTAAGATGATTACTATTATTATTGTTATTAAGATGATTATTTGATTGTGGTGGTGTTGAATCTGACAATACTATACTACTAGTTGTAGAAGTATTGGGTTTTAAAACTTGAGGTGAATTATTTACAGATGATTGATTATTTTGATTATTATTATTATTATGTTTGATTTCCTTTTCCTTTTCTTTTTCTTTTTCTTTATCTTTTAATCCCTTTTTGAAAAGTTTTACAGTGATTGATTTTCTATTTGATTTTTTGGCAGATGCATTATTGTTGCTGTTGTTGGTGTTTTGACCACCAAGAGGTGACACTGCAATAGGAGATGAGGATGGTGAGGAAATCGGTGTGACATTATTAGAAGAGTTTGGCGTAGAAACTCCGTTTGGCGTAGATGAGGATAAACTCGTTGATGATGATGGGGTAAAGGACTTGGGGGATGATCCCAAGTTGGGAGTCGATAGAGATTGTTGGGTTTGTTGGAGTTGTTGGAGTTGCTTGTTTCGGACTTGTGGAGACATGGTCGATGGCGAAGACCAAGATGTTGGCGTTGGAGGTGGTCTACTTGGTGGACTCATTGTTAAATCTCTACCATTTAATAAAGGTGATGATGGAGCTGAAATTGATGAATTATTATTATTTTGATGATGATTATTATTATTATTTCCAGAATTATTATTGTTGGAAACTATATTTTGATTTAAATTATTATTATTAATATTGTTGTGATGATGATGATCGAAAGCAGCAGCTGGTGTACTTTGAGGTGAAGAAGAAGGGGAAGAGGAAGGAGATGAGGACGATTGTTGTTGAGTTTTCTGTTTGTTGTAGAATGGTGATTGGTGTGGTGAGTATAAGGGTGAGGATGCATGATGTTGTTGCTGTATCATCAATGATTTATTCAGTTGCTTCTTGAGCTCCTCTAGTTTGGATTGGGATGATCTTAGAGGATTAACTCCTTCCACCTGTTCATCCTCCTCCTCCTTTTCCTTTTCCACTACATTGTCTTTTCCATTAGCTGCTCCAGTGTGACCACTTCCACCACCCTTATTGGAAATATTGATATTGATATTGATGTTCCCACTGTTTTTATTGTTATTGTTGTATGGCGATGTTATGGTGTTGTTGTTATTATTATTGCCGTTGCTGTTGCTGCTATTGTTACTGTTATAATGCTGTTGCACACCTACCATTTTGGTGGTTGTGGTGGTGGTAGTTTTGGAAGAAGTGGATTCACCCTCCTCCTCATAATGATCTTCCATCAAAGCAGGTATCATCGATTGATTGGACTGTTTCTGGATATATATAAAATATTGAATATATAAATATATCTATATATGTAGTACTATATAAAATTTAAATTATAATTATTAAATTATTATAATAATACAATGTCGTTATGTTGATTGATTGATTGATTGATTGTTATGGATGATGTCGTTTCTATTAACGAAAAAGGGAGAGAATGGAAATCAATTAATTGATTGATTCACTACTTGAGGTTTGGTTTGGTTTGTTTTGGTTTGTTTCACCCACGGGTTAGGGTTGGGAGAGGTAAGGTATATTATGATAGAAGAATCTATATTTATAAAATAAATTGAAAAGTGTAAGTTTAATCACATGATATCATGCCAATATATAGTAATAACGACGACGACGATATAAACATATATATATATATGTGTTTGATTGATTGATTGATTGATTGTTTGGTGGTTTGGGTGGTTTGGGTGACTATAGATTTTGCAAAGCATCATATGATAGAGCAAGCAGTCTACTGCGCTTGCACTACACTACACTCTCCTCCCACAAAACACTCACACTCACACCCACTCCCATTCAATGTTTCACACGCACACACGCTGTTAATTATCACGAATTATTCCGTATGAATGTCTTCTAGCACAGATTTCAAACGGTCCCTACCCTTGTTTGGTATGTTTATATCTATGCTTTGTTGTTATTTCTTGTATAACTTGTTTGTTTGTTATTAATATTATTATTATAATAATAAATGTTTTGTTGTGTTGTGTGATTGCTAATTATTACTATGTTGTTATTCTCTCTCTCTCTCTCTCTGTCTTTCTCATAATACACTCCTACTCTTTAGTAGTAGTAGTAGTAGTAGGAGGGTTGTTGTTGTTGTTATTATTGCAATCAATAACTGTTAATTCCATTAATCAAACTTGTCTTGATGCAGCTGCTAACTTGACTAATCTGGCTTGAAGCTAAAGCTAGCAAGCACTAACTTTATCTTTAAAGAAGAAGAAGAAAGAGCTCTTTCTTTGTGAGGTAGGTGGTAGGTGTAGTGACGGCATGTGATTGTGTGTGTGATTGAGGCAAAAACATTACCTTTCAACAAAGAGATATACAATAAAACGATGCAATGCGACTAATAATACTAATACTAATAATAATAATAATAATAATAAATATACATGTACTAATGATAAAAGGTGATTTAAATATTTATCTATCGATAGAAGAGTGGGACCCTATCTTGTTGTTGTTGTTGTTGTTGTTGTTTGTGTGAAAAAGAGAGAATGAAGAATGTGAGAAGGGTTTGGGCTTCTTCCTCCTTTTGATGATGATGAGTAGTAGTCTGTCGTCCTACTTGTCAAGTAGCGTTCGTATTCTCTTCTATTGATGTTGTTGTTTAAAGAGGGAGAGAAGGAGGGAGGGAGGGAGGGAGTTGGCTTGGTTTTGTTTGGTGAGTGCCCTCGACAACCATAACACTCTGTTTTTAGCGTCTTTCCAATCTCGAAAACGATCTCTTAAAAATCGTATATACGATTTTCTAAAATACCACCAACCACAATAAAGTAGAGTAGAGTAGTGTAGAGTAGTTGATTGTTTGTTTGTAATATTACATACTAGTAGGATTTATATTATATGATACCGAATAGATAGATGGTTTTTTAGAACCTTAACTAATGAAAAGGTAAAACAACAAACAATGATGATAATATAATGGTTTGGGGATGGTTGAACCGAAATTTGATTGATTGATTGATTGATTGATTGGTTGGAATGGAAAGGTGGAATTGGCGCCGATAAGATATCTTCCCTATACCGATCCACTGTTACCTATATTTGTAATCATAGTTGTGTGGTGGTTGGTTGGGTAGAGTGAGTGTAACTATAGTATGATAGATATACACATATGATGATGATACTATTAAAAACAGATCCCCAACTCAACTCTTTTAAAAGTGAACAAACAAGCAAGTGGTGATGATGATCATGTTATCTATGGTGGTTCATATGATATATATATATATATAATGAACTAACTGATATTATTAACCTCACACCATTCCGTGGTGATGATGGTGATTATTTTTAGTTTTAGGCAAGATCGATCAGTCCACCCACACTCACACCATCCATCTTGGATTGATCCATTCGTCCATCCATCTATTCTACAATTATTGTTGTATTTTTGAGTCTATATTGTTTGTTTACCTGTTGATAGTGATGTTGCGTGTATTCTTTTCTTTCTATAGCTATAGGTTGTTATGTATGTTTTGAGTTCTTATTTCTTTCTATCTCTATCCTATCTCTGTTTCTCTCTCTCTCTTTTATTTAAATATATATATAGATAACTTCTAGAATAACTAATAAAAAAAAGATTCAAAGGGGCAAGGGGGATCGATCTGTTTTCGCCTTTTTGTTCCTCCCTTCAACTTCAAAAATATCTGTTGTTTGATCAACAGCTTTAAGTGAAAGGATCGATTTGATCCCCTGCCCTAAAATAAGCTCGAGGGCTTCATTTCGAAGGTTTTTTTTTTTTTTATGAACATCACCTCCAGAAACTCACTTTGCAAATACAACCGTTATTCATCAATACTACTTTTGATATCCATCCAAACCAATGAATTACTACTGTTCAGATGAATCAAAAGTGGTGAAGGGAGTCGATTTTTGACAAAGGGGCAAGAACCATCAAATCAGCCCATTGCCTTGGTGGTTGTTTATTTGTTGTGAAGAGGACTCATTTTAAATCAGAGTCGACAATGGAAAGAGGGTGTTATTATTTTGATTTGGTTGTTTGGTTTTAAATAGATATTGTATTTATACCAAAACAAGGGTGTGAAAGGGTTAAAGTTTTAATCGTCTTGCAAACAGTTGTTGTCATTGCGCAATGTTAAATATTTTTGTTGGAAGGTAAAAATGAAAGATTAAAGAGTTGGTTGTAAGGGTGTGATCACAATTATATCTTCAAATGTAATGGGGGTACTTATTTATTTTTTTTCAATCATTTAACATTTAACAACTATTAGAGTGAATTAAATATTAATTTCGACGGGACGAATTTGTTGATGTAATTGTTGGAATTGTTGATTATTCTTATCGAGTATGGTGGCGGCTAGGATCACTGGTGATCTATCCATATCGATGATTTGGTCGTGTGAGATGAGCTTTTGCATGACAATAGGGGGACATCCAAAGTTGGCGTCTCCTTCATCCATATCGATGTTTTGGCCACCAGTGGTAGTATCCTCTTGATCATCGAATCCACCGACACTGGGAGTAGAATCTGGAATTTGGTGACGTGGACCCTTACCAGTGTAAAAGTGGTCATAGTAGATCAACATGACAAACTGGACAGCTTGAAAGATAGGAACGACGACATAGGTGCTAAAAGCAAAAAAGTCAAATGGCAAATCAAATGCCAGCGACAAGATCGATGCGATACCACCACATGCATCCATCACCACAAAGATCTTACTAATACCAACCGATGATTTACGGTCATAGATCTCTTTGATCTGTGGTAAAAACCCAACAAACATGAGAGTGGTTGCCAACACGGTGACAATGGTTGAAACCACCTTGTTGTCTGGTCTACCATTGGTAGCTGCGCTCATCACTCCATAGATGATACCTCCGACAGCAACTGATATCACCAATGTTCCACTAAACCAAATACCCAACTTTTTACGTGGGAATTGTCTGTAAGACAAACATCAAATAAACATGTATGTTAGTACAAATATGTACTTGGTGTGAGTGTATGTATATTTATGTGATTACATACTTTTCATAAAATAAATATTGAAAAATAATGATTAAACAAAAGGAAGTAAATAGTAGGATTTGGATGATAAGCGAGACTGGAGACTTTTCATGGATGAGATAAGTTCCTAAAATCAAACCACACAAGTACCATGACATGAAACAATATGGTGATAGACCTTGAGTAGATGCATTCTTGTAGTTTAATTTAACTAAGAGAGAAAAGAATGGAAAGTAACAGACTGGTTAGGGATACTGAATTGAATGGGAAAATATATTATATATATTTATACATACTTTGAGGAATTAATTGGACAGACCAAATAATGGAACCCAAGATTCCAAAGATATTTGAAACAATTTCATTTTCCATTGTTTGTTATTAATATTGATTGATTGATTGATTGATGTTGTTTCTTCTTCTCGACAATGAGTGAGGGGGGAATGATCGTGTTAATCGTATTCTTTTGTTAAAAGTATGATGAATACAAGGAATAGTGTATTGATAATCTTAGCCAGTTCTGAATTAATAAGATAAATAGAATGTTTATCTATTATTAAATATAAAACAAAAAAAAAAGGTTTATATATATATAAATTTATATAAAGAGAGAAAGAATGATATGAATGAACGATATGAAATTTAAAACTTGTTGTTCTTGTTGTTCTTGTTGTTCTTTCTTTAACAATTGATTAATCAATTAAACAACAGTGAAGTGTTATAAAATGTGACGAAGTGGTCGGGGTGTGAAGATAAGATTGATTGAGTGATCGGTTGTTTTTACTTGAGAGATGTGATAGACTTATAAATTAAGTGTGTGGGTATAATAGACTGCTGTTGTATAGTGCTAATAATGATTAATGAATAATATAATAGACTGCTGCTTTCGTAACCGAATCTATGCTCTATTTATGCAAAATTGCAATTTTCCAAAACGAAACCTGTTTTCCCTTTTAGAGCGGTTATGATTAATCACCTCTTTACTCTCTCTTGACCTGGTCTACCCTAAACAACATAAATAATGATGATGTGGTGGATTGACCAAACCATTGTGACCTTTGCACCATGTCTCACACAAACAACAATTAAAAAAAATTCGATAAACAAACCACCATACACCTCGTCGTGGTGGATATTAAAAAAAAATCAGTTTAAACTTTAACACTTCGTCACGTGTCAATGGAGATCTTTTTTGGAGAAGATCTTGATTTGATTGATGATCATTGACCTTGACCTGATTTAAGTGGAATGGGTCCAATACTAAAGGTCATTGTAAAAAATATATATATATCAACATAAATATACAAATAATAATGTTACAAATAAAAACAAAAAATAATAGACTTGCACTTTGACTTGTAACAAGCTGGCAGTTTCATTATTCCAATTAATTTAAATTTAAATAAATAATAATCAAACAACAAAAATAGAATAGATGATGGTTGGTTAAAATTAAATTTTTATTAATTCACAAGATGGATACAACTCAAACAAACAATAATAATAATAAAAGTAGATAGATATAAAGTGAATAAAACATTCAAAGCATTTGAAGATAACAAATGTCCGATATGTGGTGATAGTCAACAACTGCAGCTGTCTGAAAGAACAGCACTTAATCATCATATTGCATTGTGTTCAATCTATTTCATGAGACACAATCAAATAGATGTAGATCAAATGTTGAATCTTGTAAAAGATAATCAAGACGAAGAACAAAATTTGAAGAGATTAGGATTAGTTCAAGCTATACCTAGAATGATGATGATGGATATTGGACTATTTAGATCGGTGGTTATTGTCAATTCATACATTCGAATAGTAGTGCCATCAAACATCAAAGACAAATCAATCAACATTACCAACAACAATTAGTTTTAACAAAAACACAACAAGAACTAGATTCATTAAATATATTACCTCAATACGACGGCATCCCAGTAGTAATACAAGTTGGAGAAGGTAAATGTCGTCTTTTGATTGATTTTTCCAGGGGTATATATTTGGCTGTGGAGCAAGTAGCTCAAGTCAGAAGAATCATTCAACAATCTAAATTGGTTACATATCTAACTGTTATCATTCGTTTCAATAATGAGGTACTTGAACAAGGTATGTGTGGAAATAATACATTTAGTACTATGAAACGAAAAAACTATTATTAATCTTTAGTACTATCTCTATTATAGCACGACCATATGTCAATTTAATCTATCAAGATCTAAAAGAGAATACAACCATCACAGAGTATTCATTCTATCACCCACCATTTGGAAGAATGATATATGCAGAGAGACCAAGTACCAGATTCTTCATCTCTCAAAACAGGATCCAGGAAAATAATCAACCTCACACACCAGCTTGTCTACCATCAATGATTCCACACATTGATAAATATCATGTTCAAGGGGTTCACGTACGTATTATTATTATTGATCATTGAGTAATAATATTGTTATTCATTTATTAAAATATTATTATTTATTATGTCAGCCAGTAAATCTTTTCAAACTCATATTGAACAATCATGTCAAGTATTGACAGGATCACCATTTATTAAAACTGTCAAACTGGAGACTGGTCTAACTAGAAATTATAATGTTGGAGTATTCAACCAATTCACACTCAGTCTACCCAATCTCGAATGTCTTAGATTGCGATGTGACAAGGTGGAAGATCATTTACCGATGGTCATTGAACTATTATATAGAAATCAAATCAAACACATGACCATTGATTGTAGTCTCTCAGTATTACAATGTCAACAATTATTCAATAGCATCAAGACAAACAAATCACTCATCTCTTTGAGAATCAGTCGTATGTTATACTTTATAACATATAATATAATAATAATAATAATATTAACTCTTATTAAACTATATACAGTTTATAGTGAAAGCAATGAATGGTTTCAATTTGTTTATGAGATTTTAAAAGAGATTCACATTTTCACAACATTGAAATATATTTATTTTAAATACTATGACCAAGATCTAGAGGACGACATGAAACAATTTAAATCATTGTCGGAGAAGGATTATGGTTATAAAGTCATTATCTATCATTGGACATGTGAAGAACCCAAAAAAATCCATACTCAATAGATCGATGGTAGATGGTACAATGGTTGTCTCCAATCACCAGTGATAATTATAAACTAAATACCAAAGATCTTGTGCTATACTTTTTAGCCAACTCTGTTATTGAGCGAGAGGATCCTCTGGTTGGTATTTCTGCAGATTTTCAAATAATAGTTGGTCTTTGGAAGTTATATACAAGTTGTGGATCACTATTTGAAAATCTTATAAGATATTCTTTTTAAATCTTATTATAATAATAATATTAATAATAATGGATATTTCAGTGGATTTAAATACTAAAAGTCATAATCTATATTTATATTTATACATGAGGAGGAAGGAGGTTTATTTATTATTTATTATTATTCTTTGTTATTATCCTTATTCTCTTTGTTATCATCATTGCAGTTTTTAGAGTCTTTATCGGTATGGTTATTATTATTACTGTGATGATAGTGGTGGTGATGATGGAGGTGATGACTTGAAATCATATTTTGGTGGTTTTGATCAATCATTATATCCGATTGATCAAGATTCCAATCGATTGGTTGTTGATTCTTTTGATTCTGTTGATTCTGTTGTTGTTGTTGTTGTTGTTGAATGATAGAGTTTGCTTTACTGAAATGTTTACAACCAAAGAAACTACTATTACTACCACTACTATTATTATTATTAGTGGTAGAAGAGGATGTGAATGAAAAGGGGTGTGATGAGGTGAGAATACTGTGATGGTTGTCTTCTTTGATGAGTGATTGTTTGGATTGAGCTTGTTTACCCCAGAGCATAAAGACGATACCCTGACGGTGTTGGGAGAGTAGCTGGATGGCACGGTCGGTGAATGTCTCCCATCCCTTGTCCGTGTGCGACTCGGGTGCCCCCTTTTTGACAGTGAGCACGCTGTTGAGGAGCAGTACGCCCTGCTTGGCCCATTTGTCGAGTATACCGTGCTTGGTCTGTGCACATACACCCAAATCACTTTGCAGCTCCTTGTAGATATTGATCAATTGTGCAGGAAGATGTTTTGTCGATGGAAGCGATGCCATTTCCTGTAGCGTTAGATCGGGTTGTCCAAAAGAGAATGCAAGGCCGTTGGCCTGGTCAGTGCCATGGTAGGGGTCCGATCCGACAATAACCACCTTGACCTGTTGAAAGGGGGTGATATTGAATGCACGAAACACTTGGTCGAGTTTGGGACACATCAACATGCCAGTGTCATCTTCCTTTTCGAGAAACTCAATCAAACGTTTGAAATAGGGTTGTTCAAACTCTCCTTGCAATACATCTCTCCATCCACTCGTAGATACGAGTGATTCCTTTAATCTCTCTCCATATGTCTTTTCTTGTACGGTTGGTGTAATGTCAGTAGTAGAATATTTTGTAACTTGTCCATCTTTTGATTGATATTGTAATCGTTTGGTTGGTGTAGAAACAGTCAAGTTTGTTGGTTTATCAATGATAGATTTTAAAAGAGGTGATGAATATAAATTATTATTATTATTATTAAAAGTTGGTGATGTTGTAGTTGATAGTGTTATAATGGATTGAATAGGTTGTTGATATAATAAATGACTAGAAGGGAATGATTGTTGTTGTGATTGTCCTATTACTATATGATCAAATGGATTATTACTACTACTACTACTACTACTATCTATGATTGTTGTTGTTGTTGTTGGTGTTGATGTTGATGTTGGTGTTGTTAGAGGTGTATCATTCTTTCTTTTCTTTACAAGTAAACTATTATGTTCTTGTTCAAGTTGTTGATTAAATAAATTATGTTGTTGTTGTTGTTGAATCTTATTACTATTACTATTATTATCGCTTATATTCATTGCATCATTATTGTGATTATGATGATTATAGTTCATTTTTATATCATTACTATATACAAATTGTTGTTGTTGTTGTTGTTGTTGAGTATTACCTAAATTGTAGTTGTAGTTATTGTAGTTATTATATTGTTGTTTATCGTTATATTTAAATATAAATGGTGTAGTATTTAATTGTTGTTGTTGTTGTTGATTCTGTTGATATTGTTGCTGTTGCTGATAATAGTTCTGGTGGTACTGTAAGTTCTCAAAGAATTGTACCATATTCTATCTTTAACTTTTCTATTATCATTTATATTGATTATATATCTATCTATCAATCAATATTAGTATCCACAATAACTTATATTTATGTATGATATATATTTGATCAAATATAATGTATGTCTCAAATCAAGTCAGCGAAGATGTCTCTGACCAAAACAAATATTTTTTTTAATTTTGGTCTGTTTTTTTGGTTCGTGGAATTTCATCAATCCAATCCATCCACCAATTGACCAAATATGGAATAAAGTATATGTTTTAGATTTATATTATAATATAAATGTATCAATTGAGTTTTATTTTAATTGAAATATATTGTTAAGGGAGGGTTAGGGGGGTTAGTTGTTTGGTTATTGACTATTATTATTGTTTGTTGTTTTAGAGTTGATTTTAGTTGTTATACATGTACTTTGCAGTCTTTTCACTTTTCATAGTATTAAAGATGCTTTCGAGTTTTTCTTGCATGGCAGCCATGGAAGAATTGATGAGGGTGCCGTGAAGTTTGAGTGCCTTTTCGAGGACGACTATCTGCTGGTCCATAGAGACACGCAGACAGTCGGCGATATGTTTGTTTTCCGGGTGTTTAGAGAGATATGGTTCGGTGAGGAAGAGTTCATAACGACTGACACCACCGTTTACAGAGGCGTCGATGATTCCATTCAAAGTCATGGTCAGAGGATTGATATTTTCGTTTTGGTTTTGTTGATAGCGATCGATACGCGCCAACAATTCTTCATTCTTTTGTACAATAGAGTTGAGGGCATTCTCGATGGGACTGACCTCGACCGAGATGCGGTCCACTACGAGCGACCGACGTTCAGTGCATGGGAAGGGTGTCTCGCAGACGAGGTAGTGGTTGTTGAGCCACAGGTCCTCAAACTCGTTGGTCGACGAACGGTTGGCCTGTTTCTTGAACGGTTTGCTATATAAAAATACATTGACCTTGGTGCGGGCGTTGAACTGCTGCACACGCTGCGGTACACGTTTCTTGCCGCCGGCAAAGGCACCGTCGCTGCCGTTGAGGTTGAGACTCTGGCGCTTCTGCGCTTCGGCCATGCTCGACACGTTGACCGAGGTGATGAGCACGTGCATGCCGTCCGACTCCATCACCTCTTTGCTGGGCGTCTCGGTCGATTTGAGCAGCTCGGCCTTGGGCCACTTGTCGAGTGTCTTGGTGATGAAATCCGACAACCGCTCAAACTCGTTGCCCTTGTAGATAAACTCGCGGTTCTGAATCGACGCGGGGAAGCGCTTGCCATAGTATCCCACTCTAAAGTACTCTTCAAACACCAGTTCCGACTCGTTGATCTTTTGATAGAACGTGCCCTGCTGGCGCAGATAAGTGGCCGCCGAGTTCATGTCGCAAATGTTCATGGTAAAGTGGTGGATCAGCTCCTTGAGCAGCGGGATGGCGCGTTCCCAAGCCTTGCCCTTGTTAAAGCAGGCGAGGATCTCTTTGTATAGCAGTTCCTTGCGTTCTGACTCCTTTTGCACGTGGAATGAGCCGTACTCGTTGTTGATGCTGTTGATGACCTTGTTGTGGTCCCACTGGTAGAGCGACGCGTGCAGCATCACCGTGACACCGGCCTCGACAAAGTTGCCGTTGGAAAAGTGACGCTTGCTGCACATATGGACAAAGCGGATAAAGTGGTTGTAGCGCTTGGTCTCTTGCAGGTAGTAGATAAGCTTGGCCACCGACCCAAAGATCTCCTCCTCGTCGCCACCCTTGATATCCGACATAAAGGTGGTGAGGAGGGTGAGGAACGAGACAATGTCGCCGATAAACTGCTCGGCCTTTTTGCGTATGGCGTCGGTTGATTTGCTCAACACCAACTGCATACACTGCACGTAAAAGAATGTTTGGAAGGTCTTCATGGTGAACGGCAGCTTGCCGTCAACCGAGCCCGCGCCAATAGTCGGCCATGTCATGCCGTCGCTGACACCCGTGCCAATCTCGAGCAACGAGTCAATCGTGCGTGTCATCAAGTCGCTGTATCCACCCGTCTGCAACACCTCACTCTCTAGCATGTCATAGTAGATCTTGGTGGCCACACGTTTGGCATCCATCGTATCGGATATCGACAGTTTCATGATTGGATCAATCAGCACTGGAATAAAGGCTGCACGCTCCTTGATGGGGACGGTCGTCCACACACGCTCAAATACACGTGCCATCTCGATACGGACATCTCCACAACGAGTCTTGAGAAAGATGGCTTTGGCAGGGTTGACCGATTCAAGTTGTAGATCCTTGCAGTTGAGGTAGGATGTAGTGAGCATGAAAAAGGCACGCCACATACCAAAGTCATAGGACGTTGATCCCTTGCTTGGCTCTTTACTCGAATAAAATGTAACATCTTCCAAGATACGAGTCATACGTAGTATAGTTTTGAGTTGAAACACTGTAAATGTCCAGAAATCGGTTGGGAACTTGGGAGAGATAAAGAGGTGTTGCAGACTCTCGTAGAGGTCGACAAAGAATGTCTTGTTGGATTGGACGGAACGGGAAAACATCTCCCAGTTGTGTACACCGGCCAAACGCGATGTGCCAAGGATAAAGGCATAGATTTTGAGACGCAAGTCGTAGAGTTGGTCCTCTGACATGATCGAGACAAGTGCCGACAAGGATAGCGACGGGGATGCACCATTGAGAGACGCAGCCGACGACGATCTACGCGACTTTATAGGTTGGGACGATGAGGCAATGACAAAGTTGATGAGTTGGAGTAGTTCGAGAATAGGTGTAAAGAATGACATCATCTCGAGCAACCACTCGTCTTTATCACGACCGCGCATCTCACTCTTTGTAATCATAATATCGACAATGAGACCGAGGATGGTGAGACACATGTCAGTCTCTTCAACCGACTTGCCAAAGTGGAATTGGAGTGTTTGAAAGACGATAGGGTGAAGTTGCTTACGCGTGTCCTTGTTGAGCATGAGTTGGCCGTGGAGGTAGCTTGAGAGTAACTTGAGTTTGAGCAAGTTGAACGTCTTGTTCTTTTCAAGGTGTTGAATGGATCGCATAAACTTGACGGCGATAATAGCCATCTCTTCAATCGTAAAGAATCGTTTGAGATCCGAAAACATACCTTCAAAGTTTTTGAGTGCGATGGTCTGTGCACCAATGAGCGATGGCGCATTGCTCAGCATAATCTCGCATAGAATATCCACTACATTTTTAAGATTCTTTTGGTACGTGTCGTTGGCATTGGCCGTGTCCTTGTTGGGGAACTTGGTCTTGCTAGCAACAACCATCTTGAATATGTATTCGAGTGCTTTGAGTGAGGACGAGATACGCGATGCGTTGGACGGGTCTTGGAAGTTATCGAGGTTCTTGACAACCGATCGCAAGAGGTGGGAGTGTGCAGACATGCCCGATGGCTGGCCACTCAAACTCGTGGGGATACCGAAAAACTTGCTGACATAGGTATCGAGTGCCGGACGGTAGTTGGTGGTACGCGAGTCGACCAACACACCAATGATAAAGATAAAGCTGCGGAAGATCTCCATCGAGAGCGGAGAGTCGTTGAGTTGCTGGTCGAGAATCGACAAAAAGTTGAAAAAGATCTCTTGCAGGTTACGAACGAGTTCGTGTGACCCAAGGAAGGTGATGTCCTTGACTAAACTGCTCAAGTCGCCCTGGAACGACTGCCAGCGTGCCAAGTTGACCACCAAATGGTTTTGGGTGAGACATGTCGACACAAAGGTTGTGCGGATACGGATGACGTCGCTGGTACCCTTTTTGTCCTTTTTGCCACCCGTCTCGTTGACGCCGTTGATGTAGGTGGCGATGGGCACGTCGTCAGACGACACTTTGTACAACTGGATTGTGTGCACGCCGTCTTTGATGATAGCACCGTCGTCGCCGATAAACTTGAGGTATCCAAATGCCAACGGTGCACGTTCCTTGTCCTTTTTCTCGGAGCACTGACGCACCAAAAAGAAGAGGTGTGACTTTTCATACGACTTTGATGCCATCCACACGCGGACTGTTTCTCCCCACTTGCCACTTGATCCCGACACAAGCACGGGTGTGCGGTACTCGGATATCTCTTGCTGGCCGTTGGCAAACTTGATCGTGTCGTTCATAGTCATACCACTCTCGTTTTTGATCAACATACCAACCTCGACGTTCTTGTCTGAAAACTCTCCCTCTTCAATCTGAACATACATGTCATTTCTGTCGTACCCTGGTAAGATGACCTCGGGAAGACACATCTTTTGAGAAATGCTAACGTTTCGCATCGCTATATTCTCGTTTAAAAAGTGAGAGTACTCTCCCAAATAATGTTGAACTGTGAAAACGACACCCTTGGCACGGGTGATCAACTCGTAGCTGCCAGTGTTCTCCTGGATGATCTGCTCGTGCAGGTTGTGGAACATGGCCTCGTTGGACGACGTGTACAACGTGATCAACACCTCGAACGCCGACTCTTGCTGCGCCGACAAGTCGATCCTCTTGACACCGCACCCAATAAACTTTTTAAACAACTTGTGTGCGGCTGCTGGCGTGGGTGGCATCGCGTTGTGCTGCGAGCCGGCCGTCGCACTGCTACGCGACAATGTCGGCGACGAGTTGGGGTCTTTGGACGACAACGACGACGTGCGACGGTAGATACGTGTCACCAAATACAACTCTCCCTGCAAGTCACGCGAGTCAAGGTCTTTGAAAATGGTGCGAATCTTTTCGTTTGGATTCTCTGGCTCGACAAACAAACCAGTTGGCGGAATCAACCCACTGTAACTCTCTGTCACGAATCGATTCTCTGTCTTGTTGTACAATGTAAAGATCATCTCCAAAAACTCGCCCGACGAGTACAAAAAGTTGTTGACTGACACGAGCAGCTGTGACGATGTGTGTAATGGCTTGTTGGACGAATCCGACGCAGCCGATGACGAGCCAGCGCTGGTCGATGGCTGGTTATTCGCACCCGATGCGGGGTTGGACAAGAACGACCCCTGCTTTTTCATGATGCCCGGGCCGCCCATACCAGTCGACCCCTTCAACGGGTTGTTCGACGCCTGCAATTTCTTGGACGCGCCAATTGGCTGCAACGGAGAGTTAAGGTTGAGTGATGACGTTGACTGTGATCCATTCTGTCCATTCAATGTAAGTGATGATGCTTGTGGATTAGATGTAACTGATATCGTAGAGTTTGATAATGATTGAGTTGATGATGTAGTATTATTCCCATTAATATTTAAATTACTACTAGAATTTGATGATGATGAAGATAAAATAGCAGAGGAAGATGGAGATGATCCATTTGATGACGATGATGACGACAAAGAAGGTAGAATACTACCACTTGATCCAAGTGAAGATTTACCTTTGATTCTAACACTATTGAGTAAATTCATTGAACTTGAAAACTTTGATACTTTTTCACCGCCACCCGATGATTTGTTGGATGACGGTGATCCTACGGGTGAGGAGCTGATCGCAACCGGTGCCGTATTAGATGTGTTGGCCGGTGTTCCCTTCTCACCCGACTCTCTCAACGACGTGCTACTTCCACCTCCACTAATAATTCCTATATTTCCTGAACTGGTGCTTGGTGATAGATTAGACATTGATCCACCACCACCACCACCACCATTTTGACCATTATTTATATTTCCACCACTACCATTTAATGATGATTGATCATTTTTTAAACTTTCTAAAATTTTAATATTTTCTTGTACTGCTAAATATTTTCTTTCTTGATACTAAAAATAAAATAAAGAGATTAATAAATGAAATATTATATAATATTTGTTTGGTTAATTTTAATTTTTACCATTGTACATAAATTAAATACACCAGAATTTTCTGCATCGGCTAATACCAAATCAGTAGCGGTACTTGTTGGTAAAATGGTATTGGTTGTATTTCTCGAATTTGAATTATAATATGTATGGATATTTGACATTTCCTTTCTTAATACAATTGACATTCCAGTCTCTTGTCTGCCTTCATCAATCACTCCTAATATTTTGTCTCTTAATTCAAATGTAATTTCCTAAATATAAAAAAGAATAAAGGTTAGAGATGATTGATCATCATTCATTCCTTATATTTGATATATTTACTTTTGGAGATTTAAAAGCCAATAATTGATTTTTAAATTGAATTAGACAAGTAATTCTTTGTGATAGAATCTTAAAATCATTATGTTGTTTGTTTTGGGAAAATATTTTTAATAATGTTGCCCATTCGACTATAGTTGATGTAACCTCATTGAGTAATGAAGAATTTGTCATTTCTTGATTCGTTAGTGATCTAAATGATAGATAGATAAACAGGTGGTTAATATCATATCCATTACATTACTTGATTTGTTCTTTTGGTTTCTTACAATTTAGTACTAATTGGAGTTGATGCTTGTGAAATGGAGGAATCTTCGGTATTTGTATTTTCAGGTAATATTACAACATATGATTGAGGAAAGATTCCACTTTCCTGCGTATTGACAGAAACACCACTGTACCATCCTCCACTTGCTGCTGCATTTGTCAATGATGGTGAGGTTGGTGCAGAAGAGTCGCTATTTCCATTGCTGCTGTTGCTGCTATCGGCTGTTTGTGCGTGTATATGTACCAAATCTCCAACTGACAATGGTAATTGGAATTTGTGAGACGCATTAAATGGAAACAATACAATACAAGTCTTTGAGATCTCTACCCATTCTTCAGACGTTGTTTTTCGAGTTGTACTTGTTGCCATATTTTGTTTCCAAGTGACACAAATTACTCTCTATTATTATTATTATAATTAATATATATATATTTGGTAGGGGGTATCTAATCTATCTTTCTTTTTTGAAAATTATATAAATATATATGTTGTTGAAATTTTTTGGATGGTTCTGGAAATGAAAAAAAAAAAAATTGAGAGATTCCCTAAAAAAAATTGTATACTATAATAATAATAAAAACTAGTTGGTTAGTAAAACTATTATTATTATTATTATTATTTTGATCGATTATTATTATTATTATTCTTGTGATTATTATTATTATTATTTTGTATTCTATTCTAGTTGGTGTAATAATTATTATTGTTGGGCAATATAAACCTCTTGCTAACCTGATACACACACACACCACACAGACAGACAGAGTGAACACAGAAGAAAACAATACAAAAGGGAAAAGAAAAAAGGAAATAATAATAATAATGGTAATAATAAAAAAAGTCCAATCAATCAATCAATAACAATCAATAATATTGTTGTTCTTGGTATTGTTGAAAGGTGGAAGAAGAATAGATGATGATGATGATGATGATAATAATAATATTGGTGATGATGTATTGTTGGATTTGGGTTGATTGGATTATTTTTGGGGGTGTGTGGATGCAATTTTTGATATCATCTCTCAATCTTTCAATCTATCCATCTCGTGTAATGCTTTTTATAATATAAATATATGTTATATACTCTTAAATTATTATTCCTCTACCAAAGTAGTTGGGGTTGGTTGGTTGGTTGGTTGGTTGTTGACCGATGACGATGTTTTGAGAGGAGGACGGGTGTTACATGTCATTTGTCATGTAAAACAAAAACAAAAAAGGGGAGTGTTGTAGTGATTTGATTGAGATTGATTTAATGATTGGATATTTTTTTGATTTACTGATTTTTGATCCAGTCAGTCAATCAATCCACAAAGAGTGGATATAGGGTGGGGTATATATTTTAATATTATATTCCAACAACTCTCTCTATTTTATATTATTATTATATTATATTATATTTTACAAGGTGGTGAACTGGGAAAGGTTTGATTTGGTTTGGTTTGTTTGTACCAATAAGTAGTAGTAGTCACATCAATACCAATTATATAAATATATATATTTTATAATGTTTACAACAACTGTACGTACAAAGTAAAAATGATTACTTGCAAAGGAAATGAGAAAACAAACAACAAGAGAGGAAGGAGGAGAAAGTAAACAACCACAAGAATGTATATAATCACTGTTGTTGTTGCAGTTGCAGTTGCAGTTGTTGTTGTTGTTGTTGTATTATTATTAAATTCATTTTGATATTATAGGTTTAGGTTAAGTTTTTGGGTGTTTTGGTGGGTAAGGAAGGAAGGATAAGTATATCAATTAATTACCCAACTAACCTTGTTGTTCCAAAGCACGGATGGATGGATGGATGGATGGATTGGATGATGTGTGATATTGTTGTGATAAAAATAACAACAACAATAGTGTCGAGAATAGAATCTATTCAATCATCGTTTTCCTCCTCCTGCTGATGATATATTAATATTGCTAAAGAGGGTATATTTCTAAAGCAGGTTATGATTGATGTCTGCTGGCCAGCAGAAGTGATCGGGGTAAAAAATGGGTGGGTGGAATCAATTGATTCCATTAGAAGCAGTCTGTCGGTCAGGTGAGGTGTATGACTGGAGATATATATATCACTACTACTAAATTTCAATTGTCGCATTTAGAAAAAAACGGTATATAGTGATTGGTGGGGGTTGGGGTGTGGGTGGTTGAATTTGAAACGGGTTGATGATGAACAGGCTGGCTGTTTGACCAAATACCACCCCCTGATATCATCAAATTAATTAATCAGCACTTCTTCTATTTCCAAATCCAACACAAAAGGAGGAGGAGATGAAGAAAGAGGAAGAGATAATTGTTGTGTTGTTGTTGTTGCTTTCTTGATTTGATTTGCTGTTGGTACTGATTGTTGTTATTGTTGCTTTCTTATTTTGCGATTCGTTGAAGTATTAAATATATATATTTCATCGAATATATATTTAAATACTATACTATACGACTATATAATACTGTACGAGGAAACGGATGATGATGCTGATGATAATACTGATGATCACCAACCCATCCTCTTTTATGGAGGGAGTGTAGAAAGTTGAGTAGACATTTTAAAATGCCCGTTTACATACAAATAAATAAATAAATAATTACCTCTCTCTTTAAAAAATGTTGGTTATGATGAACTGACAATAATAATAATAAATGACGGTGATGATGATGATGATGTATTATTTGTGGAGATGGCGGAAATGATGATCAATATGATATATATTAATTGATGATGATGATGGTGAAGATGAATTGTAATTTAAAATTAGATATATCTTCCCAGCCAGATGTATATATGGGAATTGCTGCTACGAATATTATTAATTGGTTTGGTTGTAAATTTGTTTGTTTGTTTGTACTCTCTTAAAGAGTAGTGGTGGTAGTGGTGATGGGATTGGGGTAGGTAGGTAGGTTAGGTGGGTTGGATAGGGGGGGGGGAGACGATTTCATTGCGGTAGGGTTTGAAGTGTTACACTCTGTTACACGCAACACTTTAAATATATATATATATATATTTTTGATTGATTGATAGAACAATTGTTGGTGTCTGTCTCTGTCTATTCTGTCATTGCTGCACAAAGAGGGGGGAGGGGTATTTTCAACGCACCACCATTGTCATTCTTTCATCGATGCACTTTGTTCATTGTCGCCACCCATTTACCAACAACCCATCAAATATTTGATTTCGTCACTGTGTCCTAGTTTGGGTTATGCAATGTATGTAATCCCCAATCAACTGTTAAACGTCACACAAAAAAGTAAAGTAAACTTTGGTACTGCCACATTAAATCGATGTGTTTGTTGATTGATCCGTCACACATATATTTGCGATATATGTGATAGTGGTTGGTTTGTCTTCTTCTTCTTCTTGTTTGTTGCTACGACTACTGTCTGTGTTTGTTGTTATATATTCTTCGTTGTTGAACCACATGTTCACACTTACTTTTAAATTGTCTGTATATATGTAGGGAGGGGAGTCGACTCTTAACAATTACTCGTAACTTTCTTCTCTCTCTCTCTCTCTCTCTCTAACTTTAACTCTACTCTCTTTCTCTCTCTAGTAATAGATAGATAGACAAGACAGATAGATAAATAAATAATGCAAAGGATAATAAAATAAAATAAAAAAGGATTCGAAAAAAGAGGGGCATCGCACACAGATTTTTCAAGATGGGTTTGTTTTTTGTTTTTTGCGTGGAGTAACTGACCGCGGTGCCGTCTCAGCAAAGAGTGGTTTGATCAAAAGACTTTCATTGGGTTGTTGTCCGATGAGATTTTGTGTGTAGCTACGAAAAAAAGTTGGTTGTCACAGGAGAGATATTTTCAGCACTTAAGTTCGCGTAGATAAGATAAGATATCTGGGATAATGACGAATCACACGATAATCATTATAATATCAAGGGTTAGGTCTAATCAGATTTCAAGTATTAATTATTTTATTATTAGTACGATTGTTATTTGTTATTGTTATTATTATTACAATTGGTGTTAGGGATGTTGTTGTTGTTGTTGTTGGTAGTTTGGATAATAGTATGTAGGTTGAGGTGGAGGGTATTGCGGATATTGAGTGTTTGGATGTTGTTGTTGTTGTTGTTGTTGTGGAGGAGGGTATTGGTACGATGGTGTTGTTGGTGGTGCATGATGGGGAGGTTGGTATTGTTGAGGATGATGGTAGTGATGATCGGCATAGATAACCGTTGTTGTAGTCTGTCCAAGATTTGGAGCAGACACTGATTGATGTGGATGTGGATAATGGTATGTTTGATAGGGTGTTGTACCATTATTATTATTGGTTGGTATCGCATTTGGTGTATATGAAACTTGTGGATATAGTCCAGATGAATATGGTGTTGCCGTTGCAATTGGAGTAGTATTACTATCAATATCAATATTATTAATATTATTAATATTTTTGTTATTATTATTATTATTATTATTATTATTATTTGTTGGTTTTGGTGGAGTTGGTGGAGGTACAGCTGCAGAGGATGATGATGATGAGGATGATGACGTTACTAATGGAGACCTGGTCATTTGTGGAAGTGGAGTAGGTGGAGTCATAATATCTTTAATGTCCCATGATGCAGATGGACAAATGAAAATGGTAAAGTCAACACCATTAGACAGTGATTCTCCACTGCTCCCAATACTACTATTCGAATCTCTTCTACTACCATCATTACCACTACTACCATTACTACTACTACTATCTGTTGATTTATGTTTTGATGAAGAAGAAGAAGAATCATTATTATTCTTATTACTTTTACTTTCATCCTTTTTAATTTTCTTTGGAGGTTCCAAAGTAAAATGTTTGCCTTGGTTATTTCGAATATCATTTAAAGATACATTGATCAATCCTACCAATGCACTTGCTCCAACTTTTTTATGATGATATGCTTCAATTATAAATGGTTGGTCAAGATTCTAGAATTGATTGATTTAAAAATATTAATATATTTCTGTCATTTTAAAAAAGTTGTATATTTTATATATGTAATATTTTAATGTATAATACATACACCGGCACATAGGTCATAAAATCCAAGCCTCATTTTCCATTCAACTAGAAAACTACTTGGTAATTCTTTGTAGAGATGACTACAGTAGACTTCTTTGTAACCAGGTGTTTGGCTATGGGTGGCAGCTGCCTTTTTATGAATATGACCGATAATTCCCATGACATTGGTAACATCTCCGAAATTCGAGAGTAAGGTCCCCCCAGCCAAGATTCCTCCCCCGGCTACCATACCAGCAACATTACCAAAGAACTCCAAATCCTCTGTACTCATTGCTTCATTACCAAGATTTAGAATCAAAGGTGCTTTTACTACAAAATAAATATCTTCAACGACCATCATCATTAGTTTACATTACATTATAAATATGATTATTAATTATTATCTTTGATATCAAAGACATACTTGTTTTACAATCAGATCTATATTTTCTATAGATATTTGTTGCTTTGACCATAAAATCGACATAGCTAATATGTTTGACAATTGCAATGTCAGGGTGATCTACAATCACACCATGTTTATGAGGTTTACTTGATACTTTGCCGCCGCCACCTGACATAATGATCTATCTATCTATCCGTCTATCTATCTATCTATTTATCTATCTACCTATCTATCCTATCTATCTATCTATAGCTAAGCTACTCTTTTGTAGAACAAAAATAAAAGATGTGATCTCTTGTTGTTGTCATTTAACTAGTTATTTTAAAATTCTAATTCTAATAATATTATGTTGGTTGTTGGCTGAACTGAACTAATCTGATCTGGTCTTGGTCTGTAACTCTTGTAATAATTATAATTAGAATGTGATAGATGGTTATTACATACATTATTATGGTGAGCTTATATTTTTTTCAACGATGTAACCCGTCCCCATTTCGCGACATTGTTATAACAGACACCCTATATATTCATTACATTACTGTTCTGTTGGTGTATTACATTGACAGTGTCGCGAAATGGGATACTAAAGGGTAGTCCTTGATTAAAGGAGAATCTCTTGGGATGATTGATGGCACTAAAAATTAAAAGAATAAACAAGTAATGTACTGTATCTGTATTTGTTGATAGGTGTTTGAAAATTTATACTTTGGTTTTGAATATTAAGATTTGAAGTTTTGGGTGATTGATTGGGTTGAATAACTTTGGTTGAAGTACACGTCAAAAGGGGTCGACGACCGCTACTGAGACCTGTTGCTGCTGTCTGAGATCTCACTCAGATCTTAGTTCATCATGCTGTTTGACAATGAGATTTAATGATATTATTGCTTTGTAGTTATTTTACATATAAAAAAGAAATGGCTGAATATGGTATTTCAAATTCCAAATATGCTCCTGAGAGCTTTAATTTATTTGCTCGTGCACGGTAACGGTGGGTACCTTATCTTTTTAATTGTGACATTTATTATTGTTGGCAAGTGATTGAGCTATTTGGAGAACATATTTAGCATGACCTTTTGATCGACTGCATGCAACACTATGACATTGCTGTGATAGTTCATTTTGTGCCAATTCAATGACCGTTGGTATTGTGGCACACAATTCTTTTGTTTGACCGTGTTGGTTGTAGTATCGAATGAGACCAGCTTGGAATTTAAGTTGACTGGGATACTGTTGAGCATATTTGGTGTAGAGGTTGTGTGCTTCATTCCATCGATTAAAATGTTCTAAAAACAATCCCAAGTCTCCAACAAATTCAAACTCCTCATTACCATCCATTGCAACCAATCTACCAATCCCTCCCTTTATCTCTCTATCACCTAATCTTTCTGCAATTAAATAATTATCAATTGCAAGTTGATAATTTGATGCACTAAATGCAATACTTCCCCTAAACAAATTAGAATAAATTAAATTAAATTAATAAATTAATTGATTGGAATAATAGTATTATTAATCTTTTATACTTACTTTTCTTGATAAATTTTTCTTAAATGAGGTGTAGAGATTGATAAATACAATATAAATAGTATTGTCATGAATGTGAATATACATTGTGTGAATAGTGTTGAAGAGTAGTATGATTTCTCAGAGTTGTTGTTGAATAATGGTAATGATGTAATAAATGAATAGACTATTACAACTACCAATGATGAGATGAACAAGTTGGTGTAGGGGTCTGGAATAAATTGGTATATTAATCCAACTGAACCAATTGTAATGAATAATGATGATACAATATTTCTTGGTATTGAGACAAGGTTGACCAATTGAATGATGGTATTGTATACCTTTAACCCAAAACCAACCAATAAATCAGAGAATTGTCTTGGTAATGTAAATACATAAAACAAAGTCATGAAATATGAAAATGTTCCAATTCGAAGTCCAGATGATCCCATTAAAACATGCATTGATATACCTGTAAATGAAACCTATATAAATTTAATTAATAAATTAGTTATTTTAATTTAAATATTATTAAGTATGATTATATATTCATACAATTGGATAAAGGAATGGAATGTGAAGAGCAAAGACTAGGAATAATTCAGCAACCAATGTTGATACGGATAGAATGGCCATAGAGTTGTCAGCTAGTATTGGTGAGATTGTACCAAGGACAGATGCTAACGTCTCTTTAAATTCAGGACCGACCATACGTGGCAGTACCGATCCATCTATCCAAGACTCATTTAATTTGGCAACAGATGTCCAAAAATAAACAATTGACAATTGAATAAATAATAATCTTATTTGCCATGGACATTGGATAATATTATTCTTTTCTTTGTCATTGTTGAAATTAAATGATAATGTTGAAAGTATAAATAATACCAATACCAATAAATAATGATGTTGATAATTATCAGTTTGACTTGATAGTACCATCCATGCTTTGATAGTAGCAATGAATAAACACTCAAACCTAGTTGTGCAAACAAAACCAAATGCACACCTGACTGAAAGGAATAATGCAGTGATTGCACAAATGATAAAGGTGGTGTCGTTGATAAGTGGTAGATGATTGGTTAGATAGAGGAGTGTACTACTACTACTACTAGTAAAGTGAGGAACGTTAAATTCACTTATACCTCTCCAATAGTTTGCAGCACGTGGTAGTTCATTCCAAAAATCAATAGCCATCAATGAAAAGAAAAGGAATCTAAATAATACCAATGTTGATACCCCAACTTGATTCCAACTAAACAAGAATGATCTCCTCGCGGTCAACAAACTATCACCTTTTCGAATGTTGCTACTTCTTCTTGTTTGATCATCTTTGATAGTGTCATGATGACTGGATATCTTTTTTTTGTCTTTTGTCTCTGGCACAGATCCTCTCCCATTTGTTCGATGACTGATGCTCGACACATCCCTACTAGATCGGTCCATGTCTTTGAATATAATGTATCTATTTTAATCTAAATGAGAAAGAGAATTATTCGTATTAATACTAATAAGAGTATCCTTGATGATGGTACATACATTCTTTGATAGATCGTTTTGATAATAATAATTAACTCTACACTTTGTTTCAATAGCTGTAGGTGAGAACATACGCCAGACGAATCGTTCGTCGTCTGTTGCTAGTAATGATTCTAAAGATATACTATCAATAGTATCTTCTTCTTCTTGGGTGAGTGAAGGTGATTGTTGTTGTTGTTGTTGTTGTTGATGTTTGTTGTAATAGTATCTTGTTGGAGGATACGATTGAATGACTAGAAATGCAATGACAAATATACTAATTATAATTCTATTATTCAAGATTGATTTCATTATAATGAGTACTAATAACAATTATTAATAATATCTGTCTCTATTTCTATCTCTTGCTTTGTGAAGTTCAATATTATTAAATGATTTTTTTTGGTGAGGGGATCTTTGCTAGTTTCATAATTTAGAAAGTCATATGACTTTGTGAATAAGAAGAGATAATTAACTAAGATGTATAGATGTATTGCTCAACGATGTAATCTGAGACAATCTTGGAATACGATAATGACAATGACAATGATGAATTCATCATGTTATTATTCATCGTCATCAACGACAAAGAAACCTCAATCAGATATGGATACGATGATTGAATTGGATAACAAGAAATTAACAAACAACAACAAGAAGAAAGAAAGTGTAGATATGGATGAAATTAAATCAATCATTGATAGAATACAAAATGGTATTCATAATAATCATGATCAGACGTCGATCAAGACAGATGATCTTGAAAAAGCAATCAAATATTCAACCATTCAACAATTTACAGATACTGTATTTGATAAAGTGTATCATCAAACAAATAATAATAATGAACAACAAGAAATATTACAATTAAAAGATACAATGATTAAAAGATTAACACAAATTGATAATATTGAATTATCATTTAAATATATCTTTAAATCTAATCAAAATAATAATCAGAATAATAATAATAGTAATAATCAAAATAATAACTTTGAATATTTATCATTCATTTCAACAATATTAAAATGTTTGGAATTAAATCAATCATTAATTCAAAATAATCAGAATAATAATAATAATAATAAGAAATTGATAAAAGATATAATAGATCAAGTTTGGAGAATGATAAAGATTAGTGGAGGACATCCCAACACTGAATTGTATAACAAGGTATTAGAGATTTATGCAGAGATGATGGACAAACAATTGGTCAATGAAACATTGGAAGAAATGGAGTTAACTGCAACACGACCAAACATTGATACTTACATGTCAACTTTTATGTTACTCGAACCTGAAACTTCAAAAAAATTAATGGCTAGTATTAAAAATCAATCATCCTATAAATCAGGTCCAAACAGTTACCAATTATTTAAAGATTCTTTTAATTCTTTTAATAATAATAAGGATTAAAAGATAGATAATCAATCATTTCATTTACAAAAAACAAAAAGAGATATTATTTATTTATTTTATTTATTTAATTTAATATTACAAAAATGGAAATGAGAGATTGATATATTATATATTATATAGTTAATCTCTCATTGAATTTAATCTTACACTTCTAGAACTACCACCTTTACTACTTGAACCACCACCATTTGTACCACCACCTGGTCGTTGTCCTTTCAAGATGAAATAGAAACGATTCTTTTTAATGATGGAAATGAGGACGATGGAGATACATATGGCACCAACAACACCGACTACTACACCAACTATAATCTTCCAATTTGAACGACTAGTTGAATCATCTTGACAATTACCAAAGGTGTTGCTACGAATGAGCAATGCACTAAAGTCAGGATCGAGTAGACATGTTTGACATTGTGGCATACCAATGGCAATGGTTGCCAATGATTCTTGGTCATCGATTTTTGTGAGATTAAGTAACTCTGTCTTTGAGTAAGTCTTTCTTCCATCAGACACTGCATAGTCTAGGAATCGACCAAAGAATTGTACACTGCCTTTGGTGACACGAAGGTATTGGATCGAATCGGCATTGGCAAAGTTTTGGAATGATTCAATTGTATTGACATTGCCATCACAGTCTGTTACTAGTTGATCATTATTAGTCTTGGTTGCAAATATGATTCGAAGCGTTGAGGTGAGTGTTTGGAATGGCCAGTTGGTCACATTGACACCAATCTTGATCGATCCACCTGCTAGCTGGATAAGAGTGCCTCCAAATTCAATAGATCTCGATTGGTTGGAGAACTCAACCGTCGACGTTACATTTAGGTTCGAGTAGATGGGTGACAGTGTCGAGTTGATCTGATGAGTAGTCAATTGATACACCATTGACGATAGATCATTGGTTGATTGGTTGGTTACATTCCAATTGACCGTTTCAATACTGTCTATGATCGTATCATCAATATCAATCTCTTGAATAGCAATCATACTAAATGAAAATACATAATCATTGTATGAAAATGTTGGAGTTGGATCAGTTTGATTTGGTGTAAAAATAATATTTGGATCTAAAGAAAAACAAATAATAACAATAATTAGCATCATGAAGGAATTGATAATTTGTTTCTATCTTTGAGACATACCAGGATTAGATTGTAATTTACAATCATCATACCAACCATCATCACATTTACAAATACCATCTACACATGTACCATGTCCATTACAATTATTTGTTCTAGTCATACAATTGTCTTGAGTTGGTAGTGGGTATGGGACAGAGAGGATAGATGTTCCAAAAAATGTGTCAATCTGTATATTTGTTGTACCTGGTTGTGGAACAACTGTAAATGCACACTTGATATAGGTTGCATTGGAAACAGATGTATCAACTGTACAAGTAGTCATTGTAGTATTACCAACCCAAACTTGTGCCGATGAATCTGCAAAATATCCATTTAAAATTAAATGTGTTGGAGGGTATACTGGTGGATCCAAAGAAACTGTTTGTATACTTGTTTCTAAATAATTAATTTCAGAGAGTTGGATTAATTAATTATCAACTTAGTAATATAAATATTTTGTTCTATACACATACTTCTAAAAAATGCAAAATTTGTTGAATATGAAAAATAAGGCGACACCAAGAGTAATTCTTTGGATGCTTGTACTACTGGTAATTCAGTTAAAATATAGTAGGCAGTTTTAAAAGTAGAATTGTAATTTGAAAACAAACAAGATACACCTCCAAAAGATACAGTTGGCATGAAATCAGAGTAGATGTACGAAAAGGTGACTGAAATATTGGCAGAATAAGCATTTTGATTCACTACACTGATAACAAAAGTTTTAAATGCACGTTCATTGATTTGAAATGTTTTAGTCGTTGATGCAAATGTAAATGTTTTGTATACAACCAATCCATCAACTTCTGGATCAAATACTGAACTATAGTATAAAAAAAAAAAAAAAGTTGGTCATTTTGTAAATCATTCTTTTTTTGTTCTAATCTAATCTTACGAAAGTCTTTTGTTTGGTATGACTTGTTGTAATCCTTGATTGATATCACCCCATCCTATATTTTCTCCATCTATGAAATACGCTCCTTGTTTAGAGAATAATTTATCTTTAAAAAATAATATTCCAGCTACATATAAAAGTAAATAATTATATTTTGTTAATTATTAATTAATTAATTATTACCCCTGTAAATAAATATTAATACATACAACACACATCACCTCCTGGATCTGTTAATTGAGTTGAAAAGATGCTTGATGAAGGAGAATAACACCACCAACAATTGGGAATACTTGTTATATTGGTATTTGAAATATGAAGTTCTCGGAGGTAACAATAGGTTTGTGAAAGTGTTCCAGAAATACCATTATTTGTGAATAAATTCAAAGCCAACCCATAAGAACTAGGTGATATGAAATTAGTTGGTATAGTTCCAGTTATACTATTAACTTGTAATACTCTATAAAAAACAAATGAACAAATTAATCTGAGAATTGAATCATTTAATTTAAAGTTTAAACTAGGTCTTACAAATTGTTAATTGATTGTGGAACTGTTTGAAATGGAAATTCAGATAACCCTGAAAATTGTACAGTTCTATATGAAAGATAGAAAGATAAATAATACATTTAATTAATAATTAATCTATGGATAATGAATTTAATAATGTTTTTCCTCGAACTTACAATGAATTTAAATTTGGATAATTTGAACCATCATTGGGAGGATTATAGAAATAATTGTAGGGACCATGTAATTTTAAAGTTTGTAAATTGGCGGGATACTTAAAGAATGGGATGATTTGACCTTTTTCGCAAGCCAATGAAACTGTTTTAATGCCATTATTAAATGTGACATGGATCGTTTCATTGTAAATAGTGGTCATCGATTGAAATGCAACCGATGTAAGAGAAGGGAATGCGTTTGCGTCGAATGTCCAAGTCTGATCATACTGTGTAGTTATATCAAAATCGATTGATTTCAACTTGGGTAGATACAATTGATATAATTCTGGATCCAATTGCATCAATGCAATATTAGCGCCTTTAATTGAGATTGTTTCAAGATTTGATCCATTGAAAAAATTTGAAGGAATTTCTTTAATATTATTTCCATTAAATATATTACTACACACATAATTATAATTATAAAAATGAATGAATGAATGAATGAATGATTAATAAAAATGATTATTAATAGGATTATTAATTAATTAAATGATTGATTGATACAAACAATGTAGTTAAAGAAGGTAAACCTAATGGGAATTCAGGTGGTATTTTTCTCAGATTAATACTGTTCACGACCTCTAATCGAACTAATTTAGGTAGATTCTTTGTATAATTTAAAATGTTTATATCGGGTGAGCCGGCATCTGCCGATGGTATGTCCAACTTCAACTCTGTCAATTCTGGGAAATCCAGAACAGTATTAAAGTCTGGAGATTGCAAATTCGAATTCAATGCATTTACAACCAAATTACTATATAAATATTGATTAATGATAGTTAGTTTAGTTTGTTGTGCCAACCACGGTGAGAAAGTAACAATACTGGTGGGTACATACATTTGTTCAATATGTCTTTCTCCTCCATTCGGTACTGAACAAACAAACTGAACAGGTGACACAGTTGAACAAATACCAGTTTCATTTTGTGGAACGGTAGATCCAAAAGCTTGAATTATAAAAATAGCAGAGTTTACTAAATATAGTAAATATATAAATGTACATACATACATACATACATACATACATACATACATACATACATACATACAAACAAAAAAAGAATTAGGTTATTTATTTATCAAATGATTAAAAAGAGAAAAATGATGATTGAAGTCAATCAACAAAATACTTACACTCGTTAAGTGGTATTTGTGCATAAGCTATTCCTGTACTACTACTACTACCACTAGAGTCTCTCAATTGCAATAATGATATGATTACAATTAAAAAGTATAATACAAATATCAAACTAGTTGTTGATTTCATATTGTTATATTACAATGTTTCCAATCTGTTTGTATATCTATCTATATATATTTGTTATGAATAAAAAGGATGGCAATGGCAACGATGAAGATGATGATGATGAAGGTCCTATTATTATCATTTTTTTTTCTTTAAAGTAGACAAATTATAATTAGTTAACTGACAGATAAATAGATGAGATACTACAAATATCTTTTGAAGACCAAAAAAAGTAAAGTGATGATGGATGAGCGAAACACCAAAAAGAAAATCCTCTTTTTTTAGAACCCGCCACCAAAAGACAAAAATCTCTTTCCTGCGCTATAGTACTTTCAGAACTCTGAGGAGAGATCAGAGAGTTTGCATTGTTAGTGCCTCTCGATCAATCGAATCGACGATAAAGAAGTAGAGATAGAAAGATTAAATGTTTTACGAGGGACTTGAGGAAAAGTTCAACTTGCACATCAAAATAGATCTTGGATGATTGAAAGAAAGTAATATTTATTTAAAAAAAAATACAACTAATAATTATTTACTTTTGATTCTATATTAAATAATATATTATTTAGATTTGATAGGTAATAAAACTCTTCTTCCAAAATATTTGGCAATAGCGAAGACGAATTCTACTGCCAAGGAAAGATCTATCAAATGAATTGGCTCTCTCTCTCTCTCCCTCCAGGAAATCATTTGACATATCTTTCCTTGGTGATAGACTTGCAACTAGTTCCGTCTCATCATCATCAACATCATCATCTATGATATATATATAGGTAAATATAAATATTATTAATAATAACCTCAACATTCGTACGTACTACGTACTAGGAACCACAAAAATATATAAAATAAAATAATGCATGTTCACTCACAGACACACAGTCGAGTCTCTCTTATTTTTCGTAATAGCTAGATAAGTAGATAGATAGATAGATTAGAACCATATAATTTATAACAAGAAGCTAGACATGTCTTCTTCTTCTTCTTCTTCTTTAACTACTACACAATCATTGCTAGAGTTGGTTGGATTCAAATCATTGACTAGGTTTGACAAGACTGCGCTATACGCATTATACGTTGGATTGTTTGGTAGTAGTATGTAGCTAGTTGTATCATTCACACATCATATGATGTGATATCAATATCTATCTATCTATCTAACTCACTACCTTTCTTTTATGTGTGTTGATTCTAGAATTAAGGGAATGTAATAGAATTGGAATAGACTTTCAAATGGTGAATGGAGTCGATGTGATTGGATTCTTTCATGAGAATATGCTTCAATTGAATCGATTCCTCCCTGCACTGTATAATATGATTGAAGAGGTGAGACTGAGTATTCCTCTATGCAAGAAGCTTGCCACACCAACTGTACTCGGACAACTATTGGATATGGCAAAACATCAGAATGTAGTAGAGAGTAGATCTACCTTTTACCCATTGACAGAGTATCAAGCTGATCGTGTATTCATCTATACTCTATCACGTAGTATACAAGCTTGTCTAATTGAATTAATTGGTCTAATATTACCTCATTGTATGTAGTAGTATAAACATATATGTATATTTTATATTTAATATCTATATTTATATTTATATTTATGTGTATATATATATATATATATATATATATAAATAGTCCAAGATATCAATGAAATACCATTTAAAAAGATTATAAAGTATGCTGGAAGAGGAGGATACCCTGTTGAAATCATGGTTGCTAGTAAATTGGCAGGACTTTTATTGGATCGTCCGAGCAAGGAGATGGCACTGTTGGCCGTACAGAATGGTGTACATAGTTTGTTTCTAAAACAATTGCGACATGATCAAAGAGGTGAATTTTGGAAGTTAAAAGTAGCACTCTATCGAATGATCATTGTTCATTTGGAGGGTGAAGAGAATACTCGAAAATACTTTACTGATCCACAAGATTTAAAAGATGCACTCGTCATACTAAACGACACTAACCAAATCAGAAGACTATACTATCTCAAAGTACCACACCGTGTCATGGGTGCTCAAAGTCACAACAATTTCAGAGAGATGGTGTTTGGATCATTGTACGGATTATTTAGTGGATTCATATATGGTATATTAAGGAAAAAGTTTGATTACAACAATAATAATAATATTAATAATAATAGTAGTAATCATTCAAATTCAAATTCAAATTCAACAATGTCAGCATTACAGTATGGATTAATATTGGGAATGAGTTGGATGGCATTAAGATCGATTAGATTTATATCAGTACTGCATTTTAGTTTGATGAGGCGTATCTACACAACGAGATATCTTAGACTGCTCGATGTACTCGTTCTAGACTACCCAATGTATGTCACCAAATACATGTTTATCAAGAATTATCCTATTGTCGAATCACTCTACACACTCTTGATTGTAGGGTTAGGTCTCATACGACAAAAACAAAATCATTCAATGTATAATATTTATTTAGAGTCGCAGTACTACCAATCATATCGATCAAAATCAACATTAAAAGATTATAAAAAGCCAGATAATAATCATATTGACCTAGATATCAATATTTAACAAAACAACCAATGTAAATAAATAATATTAATGTAAATAATATATACAAAAATAAATTAATTAAAATTTCTGTTTTCAAGACGAGTCTTGAGGAGAGGATCTTTCTTTTTAGCTATTTTGATTATAATGCAATAGTTTAGAGATATATATATATATATATCTATAGATAGATAGGAAGAGTCAAAGAGTAAAGAGTAAAGAGATGGTGAAGATTATTCTCGAGAATAATGTAGTGACTATGATACATGCTGGGGTAGGTCGAATGATAGGTCGTATAACAACAACCAAAACATGGGATTATATTGGGTTTCAAAGTATATTGGATTCATTCACATCGAGACACAAGATTGTAAAGATTGCATTATCTCTATTTTTTGTTTATTCTGTTGGTGAGAGTATGTACTCTTTATTGTAATGAATCAAACTATAGTTATACTAAACTACTACTTTTTTTTTTTTTGTTTGTTAGGAATATTGTTAACATATAAAAATGTTAAAAGATCACAAAGACAATATGAAATAGCCAAACAAGTAGTTGAACTAATGAATATGATACCTGATGAATCTCAAAACGATTACAACTCGTTGGTACTCAGTTTACTTAATCTCTCTAATCAAGATTATCGTGTCAGAAAACTAATGGCGACCCGTCAATCAACCAAAATCCTCATTCAAATCACCTACACATACATACGAGCCTACTACAAGGCAGTACGAGGAACACAACCATCAGAGACACAAATCGATACTGTCTTTATCCGATTACTCTATTCTGATTTAACTTCATCTGCTGCCATGTCACTTTTAAATAATTTACTTTATCATTGTAAGTATTAAAAGAGAGAGGAGAGTAGAGTAGAGTAGATTTGAATTAATTATATTTATTATTTGTTAATTTGTTTATTTATTTAGTTGATAAAATTGAAGATATACCATTTGAAGATATGATGTATTTAGTAAGAGAAGGAGGATTTCCAATGGAAGTGATGGTAGGAAATGTATTGGCAAACTTTATCTTATCGAGGAATAGTATAAATGTGATTAGATTGTACTTTTATCACGGGATACATACTCTATTTTTTAAATTACTTGCGTCAGAGGTTGGTAATCAATTTGATACCATTAGAAAGGCAACTAAAATGATGGTATATGAAATTGGTAGAATTGAAGATCGTCGTCGTATATCCTCTTCTTCTTCTTCTGATCAGTTACATCCAATGTACAAAGATGATGATGATGCTATGCGTCAAATGTATGATAGTATTTCATTTTTGGGACCTGTCCCAAAGTTTATTCACAAGTTTTCAGTTGACCATCGCGAAAGATTATTGTCAATTGTATTATCTACACTTATCTCATTTTCATGTGGTGCTACTTTTGGTTGGAAATATCACGGTGGATCAATTAAACATTCTTTGATCGTCGGTACGGTATGGGGAACACTCAGATTATCTCGATCTCTTCTAATGGAATACAGCGATCGTATGACCAAAGATAATCCCAGTCTTCCACAAATGGTCCTTCAAATGGGTGTCGTCGCACCACTCTGCTTTTTAAATATGTTGACATTACTTACATTCCCTCGAATAGGGTTCCATGTCGGACTATACCTACTCGAAAAGAACGATCAATGGTCACGCGGTTACCGAAAGTTTAGGTATCTCCAAAATCAATTATACAATGAATTTAAATCTAAAATATATATTGATACATTCAACACACCAATTCCAAATGCACTTAAAGAATAACTAACTAATATAATATACACTTTTGTAAAAATAAAGAAAAAATAACGAGCTTTAAGGCTTTATCACAAGTCAAATTCGACGTATCTTCACTTTTCGCAAGATAATTATTCTTTATTATAATTATTCTTTGCACAAAGACAACATGATGATGATGATGTGCCGTAAACCAACATATGCATGATGATTAAGTATTTTTATACATATAATATATATATATTATAGATAGATAATAGAGATATAGAGATATATAGTCAAGAGAGAAGAAGATGATAGACTTTGAAAGTATAGTAGGTCAGATGACACTTGAAAGAGTGTTGGATTATTTTGGGTATCATACTTTATTCAAACCATTTGAACCTCTTAAAGAAAAGATTTCATGTTCAATACTCTTGGTTGGTATGGTTGGGTATAGTAAGTGTGCACATTATATTAGTTAATATAGATTGATTGATTGGTTATTAACTTATATGTTGTTGTTTTTTTTAGAAACATACCATACATATCTTACTGTAAAAGCTTTAAAGACACACAAGGCGTTTGTAGAGCAATCTATAGAACAGTTAAAGGCACCCGATGTAACATCTAGTCCTCAAATGTTAATAACTGTCAGAAATCTATTGATGCTTGCCAATAACCATACAGAGTTGTCAAAGAGATTGGCTAATCGTGAGATGGTTCAAATACTACTCAACCTGAGTCAACAATACATGGACAATACCATTTATAATGTTAGAGGTACTCAACCATCAGAAACCCAATTCTCTACTCTCTTTTACGCATTCCTATATTCCGATATATCACCCATTTCATTGGTCAGTCATATAATATATTATTGTAAGTAAACTCTGTGAAACAAACAATCAAACAAAACAATATAATATAATAATAGTTATTTATTTACTTTTCAATTTCTAGTTGATAATATTAAAGATATACCATTTGAAGATATATTAAAATTGGCTGATCATGTTGGATTTCCAGCTCAAGTTTTAATTGGCAATATGTTGGCTACATTTCTTTTAATTAATAATCATGTTGTTGAATTGTATACTCTATACAAAGTACACTTGTTATTTTTTAAATTGATTAAACATGAGGTTGGCAATGAGTTTTTAAACATTCGACAGGCAACTAGTCTATTGGTACGTAGTATCGATCGCAAAGAGTATACTTTATTGTTTGCACCATACCAAGAAGATGCTCTTGCCATGTCTAGGCAAATCATCCGTGTACCTCAATTCCTCATCAATTACTCTGTCAATTATCGTATGTCATTCAAGTGGATTGCTCTGTCATCATTGATATCATTTGCATGTGGCTCTGCATTTGGTTGGAAACATCATAACGGATCAATTAAACATGCTTTGGTCGTAGGTGGAGTGTGGGGAGCTCTAAAGTTTACAAGATGGGTTATATTGGATCGTGTTGAAACCTCACTCAAAGACTACCCAACCCATTGGAATACTGCACTCCAAGCAGTCATTTATACACCCTTTTATTTCTTTAGTATTAGTCGGTTCACGTCGAATATGTTACCAGAAATATGCTACCGTATAGGGCACTCACTCTTCAACACCTACGACAGAACATCTTGGAACTATAGAAAAAGGTTGTATTTACAAAGTGATTTGTATCAACAATTTAAATCTCGATTCCTTATTGATACAGCCCAACAATTCCCTCCTGACAACAATAACAATAACATCAATCTCGAGATAATATAACAAAATCATACTACTACTACTACTATCATTATTATTCACAAAAATATAAACTCTTTAATAAATATAATATAATAATAATAATAATAATTATTCATATTTTTTGTTTATGCTCAAGAGGTCTTCTATCACACATCACTTTAGATTATTCTTTGATGTAAGAAAGTTGGGGTATGTCTTTACTAATTGTACATGTTGATATGTACGGACTGTTTCTATTTGTAATGAATGAGTAAAAGTAAAAGGTTGTATTTACAAAGTGATTTGACCATGTAAATCTAGATTCTATATGAATTGATGGAATGTTGAGAACAACTCAAGATATTAACATAACTTAAAAAAATAGACTTGATGCTTTGTCATCACTCACCAAAAGGTCTAAAAAAATAGGATTCCCTCTAGCCTCATGCAAAAATATTAAAGTGTTTTTTTCAAACATCTTGTCTATTATATAATCTCGTAACACATCAGCAGTTAGATTTAGATATAGTAGATATAGAAGAGAGAGATATATAAATATATAAAGGGAAATGGATTTTATTTTCGATATAATGTGGTTTGGTTTTATCTGTTTGATTCACAATGGCATACGTGAGTAATAGTAAAAAATTGGACAAATTATAGATAAATAATTAACATTTCACTTTACAGATTTCTATATATTAAAAAATGATCATCAAACAAACAATTTTGAAGAGGGATCAGTGGACCACTTGTTCCAAATGGTAAAGGAAGGTCACCAATCTCAATTTAGGTATGCCAATGCTAATAATTTGAAATCAATGTGTGCAATGGCACAAGTTAACATTGAACGACGCCACCAAGAACTTCAAGACGCTGCAACTGGGCTTTCCAATCAACAATGGGACAACAGTTTTCATCGTTACTTGACTTGTTCAACTGAATCAAAATCTATTTATATCATTCTCAAACTTTTACCATATATAGGTAAGTATGTGTAGATCTACACAATCAATTTATAAATATATAAATGTCTAATTAAAAAAATATTTATATTATTTAGGAGATGAAAATGAAACTTTTATTATTATTTCAATGTTAATGCAAATAGTCGAGAATGGATCGTATCCCGAAGAGATATTGGTAGCAGAAGGACTTGCATCACACCTTTTAACAAACTATAGTTCAAGGTTGGCAGATATTTACTTTTTAACCAAAGTTCACAAACTCTTTCTAAAGATGCTCAGACACGAAAAAATTGGTGAGTTCTCTTGCATACGAAGAGCAGCAGTTGCATTCTTTAATGAATTTGGTCGTTTAGGCACCTTCTATGGCACAACATTAAGATTCTCCGAAGAAGAAATCAAAGAAGGAATTGCTCTACTTCAAAAGCCCGATTGGTCATCCCTCCCATTTTGACTCGATTCTACTACTTGATACGTGAAGACCAAGACAATCGTTGGAGAAAGCAACTTGTAAATTTTGTATTTTGGTTGGTGTTTTCAATCAGTGTATTTTGGTCAGATGGTATCACTTTAATCATCAATTCCCTTTTCATTTGTTGGGGCATAGAATATTGTGTGGATATGATACTTCATACTGCCAGCTACCATAGAAAAATGAATCCAACGGGTTGGAGAATTTTGTTAGAGGCTTTCTTGTTCACACTACCCATGATGATTGCAATCTTTTTGTCGACGGAGTCATTTATATGGGTAGTAGTTCAACAATTTGTTTTCAAAATGGTCGTCCCTTTATACGAGGATTTCAACAACAAAACAAGTTTTAAATCATTTTATAAAAATGATTTGTACTTTCAATATAAAGATTCATTCAAGTCTAAAATATCTGATGGTTTCACAACAAAAATAGAGTAACATAAAAATAAATAATTAACTTAATTAAATTTTAAAGGAGGGGGAAAAAAAGATGTATCAAAAATTTGGGTTTCATCTTGTCCATGTATGATCATTTATTTCTTTGATATAATAATATATATTTATAAATATACATATAGAATATATTTAAATACAAATAGTTAGCCTAGACAGCTGAATGGAAGAAAATCAGAGCCTTATTGAAACTGTGTTGATTATTTGGGTTTTTGTTTTGATTTATTTTTGTGGATGTAAGTAGTATTGCAAGAAAAGAGTATAAATTAAAAGAGAATAAGTAATTAGAACTAAGTGTTGTTTTAATTAATTAATTTATTTCTATATAGTCTTGCGATTGAAAAGATTTAAACATTTTGTAAATGTTTCAGCAACCAACAATCATGTTGTAGGAACATTCGAACATTCAGTAGAATCCATCTTCCAAATGGTACATAATGATCCATCATCTAAATCCAATCAATCTGCGATTGACGTTTTAGAATATTTATTGTCAGAGGCAAACTTGAAAAAGAAACGACGTATTAGATACATTGAAGAAATAGCCCTTGGATTGTCAGATCTTCAATGGGATGTCCTACTTGATTATTGTTTGAAAAATTCTACCGAATCAAAAGTTATATCAATCCTATTTAAAGTCTTACCATTCATTGGTATGTATCATACATAGATTCCTCATAATTAATCTAGTGGCACTCACTTACTTAATCATGAACAATTATTTGTTCTTTTTAAGACATATCCAGGTCATTTTTTATTATTGGTCTTTTAAATAATATTTTAGAATTGACCAAACCATCATCATCATCTTATCCTGAAGAGATATTGGTGGCCAATGGGCTTGCAATACACCTTTTAACCAACTTTAGGACTGATATGGTAGACCTTTACTATGAGGCAAGAGTTCACTCTTTATTCCTCAAGATGCTTAGAAATGAAACAAATAATGGTGAATTTAATATAGTACAGAGGGCATCTATTTTATTCTTTAACAAATTTGGTTATCATGACATTAAACATAGTATCAAAGGATTCTCAACAGAAGAAAAAACACAAGCTCTTGTACTTTTAGACAGCCATTATCAATCCTGCAGTAGTCTGATCATCCCTTCATCTTTTATTCGTCTCTATTATCGATATAATAGTGATAAAGAAAACCCATTATTCAATCAACAGTTTGTCTTGGTATTTTGGTTTCTGTTTTCAATTAATTTCAGTCCTTGCAATGATGATGGAGAAACAACAGTCTATTCAAGAGTCAACCTCTTTTTATTTTATGCTACCATTGAATATGTATTGAACAAGGTTTGTGCATATACAAAAGCATTGACAAAAAGGAATATGACCGATTGGAGATTCATTCCGGAAGCAGGCTCTATTTTTCTTCATTTCACAACCATTGCATTTTATTTCATCTTCAATGTGCTTGTTGATACAAAGTATAGAGTATGGACGTTAGTCTATGTGTTTTTGCAAACTATCTACCCCTTTATTCTCGATGGATACAGTAATGATCACATTCAACCTTATTTTAAGAATCTTGCTAAATACAAAGATTCTTTCAAACCTGTACCCGATGGTTTCACCTTTGTACAATAATAAATAAAATGTAATTATTTATTTTAAAGATTATTATCTAGAAAATCAAATACTCCAGAACCATAAAGAGATCGGTTTGAAATGGTATACTTGATCTTTAAGTTTCTTTTGTATATCCCATTTGAAATGATTATTTAATTTGTGTATTCTCTTTTTTGGAATGATTATTATTTTTGGCGATAGCTGGTTGTCAACGATGACGGCGGTAGTCTTGTGCTCCCATAGAGAGAGACACTTGTCTATTTTAATGACAGATAGTTTTGACTTGGGTCCTACACTTGATTGGAAAGAGGTGAGTAGTGCTGACGACACTAGATCTAGATGATCATTGGAATTGTCGGCAACAACATCCTTCTTTTGAGTACAACAATGGTATGGTTCAATTGTCGATCCAATTGACAATTCTTGAATGGCTTCAGAGTTTTGAACCAAAGATTCAAGTGCCTTTTTAATTTGACCAAGTTTTGATGCCAGATGAGTGAGTTCCTCCAAATCATAAATACCCCTGTACGCCTTGGCAGTTGTAGATATATTGTTGTGACCGCCACCGCCGGCGGTTGTTGAACAATCATTGTATACAGTGACGAGTGGCAACCATGCATTTAGTTCATGTTGAAGAGTATATGAAAAATGTGTGATTGTGCTGTTGGCCGCTGTTTCAAGGTATGTCAATAGTGCCACTGAAATCGATGTTGTCGCCGAGACCTTTTTACACAATCCACCACTATCAGTCTTTGGAGAGATGGAGAATTTGAATCGAGTCAACAATGGCAAAGAGTCGAGACAAGAGGTGAGATCGATCGGTTCAATGTACTTGATTTCCTTTAAAGTGAGGTTACTGAGTGCTTTGAGTGTTGAGATTTGTCGCAATAGATTGTGGACTTGAATGTCTGTCTTTACACGATTTTGCACCTTTTCAAAGAGTCGTTCGATTGTCAGTGACGTCAAGTTGGTAAATACATCGAGTCGTGAATGTGATGCATCGACAATATTGCTCTCATCGGGTGAGTAGCAGTTGATAAGACGCAAACGTCTCAACTTGTCCTTGTTTAGTATTGACCTTGCCCACCAGTTGGGGTCTTGTACCACGTCATGCTCGTACTCTGCCAAGTGGCTGTTGAGCTGGATTTTGAGGTCACGTAGGTTGGTCATTGAGTTGAACCACACCTGAGACACGAGGAATCCGCCATACGACTCGATACCACCAATCCAAACATACTTTTCTAGTTTGGCGAGTGGCGCCAGTACATCCATTGTATGCTCGTGATTGTCAACAAACGGGTTCATAGTGCCGGATATCTTGATAGCCAACTCACAAATTAAAGGCATTGAATCCAACAATCGGAGCAGGACATCGTTGTCTAGTCGCGACCAATTGGTCGGGTAGATGCAAAGTCGCTCTAATTGCTTGCAAGTGGATTGCAGCCCTTTGAGAAGCGATTCGTTGATCTCGACACTGTACAAAGTCAGACGACACAATGTAGCAGATGCCAAGCCAATTGACGAAAACACTAAAGCATTGACACTTTGAGGCAGTTGTTGACCTGGTCGTTGAATGAATACCTTGAGTGTACGGATATTCAAGAAGGTATTCTTGTCATGGTTGACCGTGACCGTATCGGTTGTTGTTGTTGTTGTTGCTGTAGATTGTTCTTCATTATCCACCAACAACAAGAAGGCAAGTGATTGGACGAGTCTATTCAACGGCATGGATGTCGGTTGTGTGACAGTCTGAAAGAATGATTTGATTCTTTGGAGCACTGGTTTCCCATAGTGTACTGTGTCGTGGTAGGGCACCATGTACCGGTATTCGAGAATAGTATGAGGGATGATACGTCCAGCCCAATAGGTGCAGACCAGGAACAATCTGACAATATTTGATCGGTCATTCACTCTACTTGCATAGCGATATGCATCGACGTTGGTTGACCTATCTTGGCCTCCTTTAACCCCATCTCTGGTGTCCAAGTGACATGAATAACCTAGTTGCACTAATCGCAAGATACCAATAACTAATCTATCTGGTAACCCAACTTGATTGTTATCTATTCGTCTAGTATTATCTTGTTGTTGTTTGTTCATTCAATATATCTTTATCTACATAGGGTTGAATAAGTAATAAAAGGGTGAACATGATTGTTGAGGTAGATAATGATGAGCAACACATATTAAAAGAGAAGAAGGAGAAGCGACGTATACACCACCCCCACTTGTTTTTTCCTCTCTCATTGCAGAAAGAACTTCTTTTTTATTAGTATTATTTATTCAAGTTGAAATTTGGTCGATTTAATAGAGACATGTCGATAGATTACCCTACCTAAAGTTTATGAAAAGAAGAAGAAGTGATAATGGAAGAGATAATGGAAGAGATACTACAACTATTCAATCATGGGAGGAGTTTTACCGAACTATTAATAGTCCTCTTTACCCTGGCTATAATATGGATCCCTGTTAGTATGTATGATTGATGATCATGCATGATTATGTATGATTGATGATCATGATTGCATATGTTGATATGGTGCACGTTTCTAACTATCTCTCTCTCTTTTTGAATATTAGAATATGTAGAGCTGAGTGAAACACATGAAAAGGAGATCATAACATATCAACAAGATGGAGATGATCGACACAAAGTTAACTTCCTCTACTACTCTAGAGAGTACCAGACATCATTATTTCGATCATTTGCCGATCATCCTACAATACGTCGAATCAGTGAAATAGCATCGACAACAATCAGAGATCGCAACCAAATCAGAGACGTGCAAAGATCTGGATCATCAAATTACCAGTTAGATCAACTCTTTACCGATACTATAACCATTTCAACTGAATTTAGATCTCTATGTGTTATCTTTGGATTATTACCTTTTTGTAGTATGTTATAACATAAACACGTTTAAATGAATGAATGAATAGATAAATCTAACAGTTCTTTTATTATTATTTAGAAAATAATGAAGATTTGGATGTATCAATATTAAGACTAGTTGATTTGACTCGTCAATCAGGTGAATGGTCGTATCCAGAAGAACTGATTGTATCGTATGGTCTGGCATTACACCTCTTATCAAACTATAATTCTCAATTGGTTGATGTATACTTTGCAACTTGTGTGCCATCACTATTTTTAAAGATTCTCAGACACGAACAATCAAATGAATTCAAGGTGATTCAAAGAGCTACTTATATATTATTAAAAGGTATTGGTCGTAAAAATATTGATCGTACCTTGTCACTAGAGGTAGAAGAAAAAGAACAAGCTTGCAAGATAATACGTCTAACTCAACCAATCAGTCTAATCCCTCAACCTTTAATACGAAGATACTACAAATTTTGGTCAGATTATAATGAAGATATTCCATACTTGGGTAGTGGTATATCATTTTGGTTTATTTTCTTATTGATTGATTACTTTTTGCCGTTGGGTGAACAGACTGGTAAATCAATCATGGCAACTATTTTCTTGTTTGGTCTTTACTCAACATTGGAAATCATTCTTTGGACAATCAATAATATTGCCAGAAATTTAAGAAAAAGAGAAACAACCAAAAAGACATGTAAAATACAAGCGGTAGTCGTTATTATGGCAGAGGCGTGTATCGTAACATGTCTTTTCTTGACATGTTATAGAATGGATATTTGGTGGATCTACATTTCATTTAAATTAATCTTGTACCAACTTAATAGGTGGTTTGTTAGGAATACATTCCTCCGATCATTCTTTAATAGTGATTTGTATAAACAATATAGATTAAAATTTAAACAAGATTAATAATATTATTAATCATGGCACTGACCCAGTCTCACCATTTCACAGCTCTAGATCAGAGAGAGAAACAGTGTATAATATATATCAAAATAAACTAAAAGGAACAATAAGTTATTTATTTATTGTTTAGTATTTATTAACTTCATTCGAATGCATTGCAAATAATAGTAATAATAAGTATACAATAATTAAAAATATTATCTCTTTGATTTTGTTGTAGAGTAAAAAAAAAGAATTGACCTGCACGTCATCCAATTAATTAATTATTTTGTTGTTGCACAAGACATATGTACGTCATCAAAGATGACAAAGATTGTTGTTGTTGTTGCTTATCTATCCTCTAGTTATCAACACAAATAGATAGAGACAGAGATGAATATTTTATTAAAGGCAATCAAACCAACATCTATTACACTTGCAGGGATGGTGCATATTGAACCTATAGTCAACTTTTTAGTAAATAGTAATCGTTATGTCGTACCATCATACCTGTTATGTGTATTTGGATATAGTAAGTACTACCTAAATTAATGAATGAATGAATAGGTCAATAGAATATTAATATCTATATATTTATAGGATTATACAAAATTAATAAGTCTATGCTTGTACCTAGAGACATTGATGGTGAAAGTCAAGTAGAACAATTTGCTACGTTGTTGGAGAACAATGATACAATGAAGAGTACTCTACAGGCACTCTATTACATCTGTGGAAACAACGATCCAATGTGTAAAAGGTTAGCACATCCTCGTCTTGTCAAAGCTTTGATTGACGCCTCTCGACTAGTCACTTTATGCAGATTTACAACAGTGACAACAAATATTTATAGTACCAACCCAAAGACACGAGACAAGGCTATTGAACAACTATTCTATGACATTCTAACGTCTGATGAAAAATACAACATGTTTACCATCTCTTCCCTATTACCTTATCGTAAATATTCATTCATTCATCATTTTCAAAAAGATTAATATTATTTATTCGTTCATTCTCTCTTGTATTTATTATTATATAGTTGAAATTGATGATATACCAATGGATGAATTAATGGGGTATTGCGAACTGGGATTTCCAATTCAAATTCTAGTTGCAGAGTTGTTGTCCAAATATTTAGTATCGGAATATAATAACCGTCGCTTGTCAATACTTTATTTCAATACTCCACTCCTTGCTAGTATGTTTCTAGGATTGATTTGGTTTGAACAAAAGAATGAATGTTCTGTGATTAAAAAGGCGGCTGTTATCATGTTTAATCATGTTGGTAAAGAATTAATTGATAATACCGATTTATTGGATGACAATGAAAAGATGGCAGCTTACAGTCTGTTGAAAGAGGGTTGGTGGACCAACAATCAACTATCAAAATCCATCAACAAGATATTGGTAAAAAACGAATTGTTTGTTCAAGATTTGACTGCCAACACATTGATTTGGTTTGGTTGTGGTATGGTATGTGGTTGGAGACAACTAGGTGGAGGTGGAGGTGGAGCTGGATCAATCAAATATATTGTAGGTATGGGATTAGGGTACGCCGCTGCAGAGATTACACGATCAATTGTCAAATACTCAATTGATGAGCGACGAAAGAGCAATGTCAACCATTTAACAACTGTTCTCCTTGCTGCCATTAGCGTACCATCTTCTTACATGTACATCTCGATGCTCAAGATATCACCCATTCCAGTTCTACTCTTACACCTTGGTAGATATCTCTATACCACCTATCAGAAAGGAATACAATACAGAAAGGTACAAACACATTTACAAAACAATGAATTGATGGACCATTACAAACAAAAGATCATAAATGTTAGTTCAGAATTCAAAGGTTCAAAGCTTGAAAAATAATAAATAAAATAAAAAATAACCCATGAAGAAGATGAAGAAGTTCATTGTTGTTTTTACTGTTATATATTTAGATATCTATCTATATATCTACAGATATCTCTTTCTCTCTCTCTATCTATTTATGATGGAGAAGAAGTTTCAATCGATTGATCAATGTGTGATCAAAAGGGTTGGTTGTTTCCCCTTTCTTTATTCGTTCGCAACTTGTGGCTCAACTATAATCGATTTTGATGGTTCAACAAAGGATGAAGTAATCAATAGATAGATAGTGAAATATGGATAAATTATTGCAATCAATCAAACCATCGATTACACTTGAAGGTTCATTCATTCAAACATGTTCCGTTCAAAAAGATGAAAACATTATCTATTTATTTACAAATATTAATTTAATATCTTTATCTAGTTGAAATTGATGATATACCAATGGATGAATTAGTCGGATATTGCTTGGTTGGAGGATTTCCAATTCAAATTCTAGTTGCAGAGTTGTTGGCTAAATATTTAGTATCGGAATACGACAATCAATCATTGTCAATGCTTTATTTCAATACTCCTCGAGTCGCTGCTCTATTTCTAAGATTGATTTGGTTTGAACAAAAGAATGAATGTTCTGTCATACGACAGGCAGCCATTATCATGTTTAATCATGTTGGTAAACAAGTAATTGATAATACTGATTTGTTGGATGACAATGAAAAGCTGGCAGTCGATAACAAGAGTGATGGGACGACATAACGATTATTAATCAACATGTCGACTATATGTTCAATTCGTTCACTTGCAATTGACTGTGTATTTTGATTGACAACTAAAAGGTTGTTGACTACTGTATACTGGGTTGCAGGTTTGATTGATTTAAGTACTGTCTTTAGTACTTTTTCTAGTACTATTTCTATCTCCTCTACCACCATCTCTCTCTCTCTCTCTCTATTTGTTAAGGTATAAGCATCAATTACAACAACAACAAACAATCTTTGTCATCGTTGATGATGTACGTCATCGTTTGTTGAACCATCAAAATCGATTAAAGTGAACTGCAAGTTCGCGTGAATAAACAAAGGGAACAACCAACCCCTTTAGATGACATTGATCAATCTTCCTCCATCATAAATAGATAGATATAAATAAATATATGTAACTAAGTAAAATATTATTTAAATATTGCAATGAACTAATAAAAGTTAATGCAACAAATTTAGAAAATGAACTTCTTCTTGGGGTTTGCAGTATTATAATCAAATTTGAGCTTTTATTTATTTTTGTTTAAGGTAAGCTTTGAATAATTCTGAACTAATGTTTAATGTCTTTTGTTTGTAGTGCACCATCATTACACGGTTTTGTAAATATGTTTGTAACTTTTTGGTTTGTTTTCCATCGTGCCAGGTGGTATAGAGATATCTACCAAGGTGTAAGAGTAGGATTGGAATTGGTGATACCTTGAGCATAGAGATGTACATGTAAACATGTGGGACACCAATGGCAGCAAGGAGAGCAATTGTCAAATGGTTGACATTACTCTTTCGTCGCTCATCGATTGAGTGATTGACAATTACTCGTGTCATCTCTACTACAGAGTACGCTAATCCCATACCGACAATATATTTGATTGATGATCCTCCACCATGTTGTCTCCAACCACAAGCCATACCACATCCAAACAAATCAAACCGTTGGCAATGACATTTTGAATAATCAATTCGTTGTTTACCAATATCTTGTTGATCGATTTTGATAGTATATTGTTGTTGTTATTGGACCAACGCTTTTTCATCACACTATATGTGTATTTGGACATAGTAAGTACTACCCAATGATCATCTTTGATAGATTATACATTAATGTCTATAGATATTAATATTAATATATCTCTTTCTTCTTTAAAGGATTATACAATGTAATATGTGAAACTAAAAAGCAATGGCCTATTCTTGTACCACGAGATCGTGAGAAGGAAATAATACAAGAGTATTCCTCTTCATTGAGAGATTTTGATAAAATGACTCAAACTATCAACAACATGTTATATTTGGTTCAAAATAACCATGCAATGTGTAAAGTGTTGGCCAATCGTAAGATAGTAATGGACCTGATAGAGACTTCAAAATTGATCACAAAGATATCATTTGCAAAGGTGACCCGTGATAAAACCAATCTCGGTATAGCATTCATACGTGCAATGTGCGTTGAAGAAGCACGTGTCATTAACATCATTTCTGCCCTTTTACCTCATTGTAAGTAAACACATTGCTTTCAAAGATTATACGTATACATACATATTTATTTACCAACCAAATCATTTCCCCATTATTTTAATCCAACTAGTTGAATCTATCCATGATATACCAATTCAAGAATTGGTTGGGTATTCCAAGATTGGAGGATTTCCAATTGAAATTCTTGTTGCTGAAATGTTGGCCAAATATTTAGTATCGGATTTCAATAACCATGCCTTATCGATACTTTATTTCAAATCGGGTGTTGGTAATCTATTGATAAAGTTGGCTTGTCAACAAAAAAAGATCCTTGTGATTCAAACGGCGTCGCTTTTAATGTTTGAACAAATTGGTAAAGAATTCATTGACAATACCGATTTATTGAATGACAATGAAAAAAAGGTTGCCAATATCATGTTTAGACACAAGTACGATTCACTAGTTAAATTAATCATCAAGAAAGGATTAAACAACAAGGATCTTTTTGAAAGTATGTTTGTTAATGGTTTGATTTTGTTTGGATGTGGTGCGATAAGTGGTTGGAGACAGGGACTATCAATCCCTCATATTTACGATATGGGAATGCTATACTATGGTGTAGAGATGGCAAGACAATTATTTAAATACCAAATCAAAGAACGGCTAAAGAGTCGTGTCTGTTATCCAACCATCATTCTATCTGCTGCAATGAGTGTACCATATGCTTATTTGGGCACCACTATGCTAAAGATATCACCGATTCCAGTTATACTCTTACAAATTGGTAGATCCTTATATTCCAACTATATCAGCCTCAAACAAGTCAAAAAAGCCATACATCAATTACACAATCAAGATATGGTGGTTCAATACCATCAAAGGATTCAATATGTTGGTTCACTCTTTCAAAACCCAAATAAAAAACAATTACCAAGAAGTGTCATCATGGCATAACATAATATTATACATTCAACAAGACTCAACTGGACCAATGATATACAACATCAATAATATTGTAAAAAATGAAAGATTTAAAATAAATAAAAAATGATGATGATTCGTCAGATAGAGACATGTGAACTTGCAGTTCACATTTTATTTTAATTAAACGACATCATCATCAACGATGACACAGATTGTTGTTGTTGTTATCTTATCTCTTTCAAGTTAACAAATAGACCGATAGAGAGAGATGGAGATAGTATTAGAGGCAGTATATAAATCAATCAAACCATCGATTACACTTGCAGGAGAGCATATTGAACCTGTATTCAACTTTTTATTAACTAATCGTTATGTTGTACCATCATACTTGCTATGTGTATTTGGAAAGAGTAAGTATTACCTAATTAACTTAATGTTGGTTGTAATAATTATATATTAATCATTTTTCTACTCTTTCTTTCTTTTTATCTCTCTCTATTAATCTAGGATTATACAGTATTAATAAGGCTATGCCAACTAGTCTTGTAAAAGGTGTTGGTGTAGATCAGGTAGAACAATTTGCTACGTTGTTGGAGAAGAATGAAACAATGAATACTACTCTAGAGGTACTCCATTTCATCTGTGGAAACAACTACCCTATGCTTAAAAGGTTAGCACATCCTCGTCTTATCAAAGCTGTGATTGCCGCTTCACAAACAATCACTGTATTCAGACTTGCAACAGTGACAACAAATATGTATCGTGCGGACCCAGATACAAAGGAGCAGGCTATTGAACACCTATTCTCTGTCATTCTAACATCTAATGAAGAATCCATCATGTTTATCATCTCTGCTTTATTACCTCATCGTAAATATCATTCATGCAATCGCATTCATTTTGCATGCCAACAAGATTATTTATATTTACCAATCAATTATTCTTTTATTTATAGTTGAATCTGTTGATGATCTTCCAACCCAAGAATTCATGGAGTATTGCATGATTGGAGGATTTCCAATTCAAATTCTAGTTGCAGAGGTGTTGTCTAAATTTCTCATCTCTCAATACAACAATCGTAACTTGTCAATGCTTTATTTCAACACTCCAAAACTTGCTGGTCTATTCCTTAGATTGATTTGGTGTGAACAAAAGAATGAATGTTCTCTCATTAAAATGGCAGCTGTTATCATGTTTAATCATGTTGGTCAAGAAGTAATTGATAATACTAATTTGTTGGATGACAATGAAAAGATGGCAGTATATGGTTTGTTGAAAGAGGGTTGTTGGACTAATCAACTATCAAAATCCATCAACAAGATATTGGTAAACAAGGAATTGTTTGTTCAAGATTTGACTGCCAATACATTGATTTGGTTTGGATGTGGTATGGCTTGTGGTTGGAGACAAGGACTATCAATCAAATATATTGTAAGTATGGGATTAGCATACTCTGCTGCAGAGATTACACGATCAATTGTCAAATACTCAATTGATGAGCGACGAAAGAGCAATATCAACCATTTGACAACTGTTCTCCTTGCTGCCATTGGTGTCCCACATGTTTACATGTACATCTCGATGCTCAAGATATCACCCATTCCAGTTCTACTCTTACACCTTGGTAGATATCTCTATACCACCTGGAACGATGGAAAACAATACAGAAAGGTACAAACACATTTAAAAACAATGTATTGATGGACAATTACAAAGAAAACCTCATGGACATTAGTTCACAATTCAAAGGTACCTTGAAAAAGAAATAAATAAATAAAAAATAATGATGATTCGTCAGAGACCTGTGAACTTGCAGTTCACTTTACACATTTTATTTAATTAAATTAATTATTATTAAATGATAAACGACATCATCATCAACGATGACAGATTGTTGGTCTTGTTATTGTTATTATCTTATCTCTTTCATTTAACAAATAGATAGATAGGATAGGATAGAAAGATGGAGATAGTATTAGATAAAGTATTAAAGTCAATCAAACCATCAATTACACTTGCAGGAGAGCATATTGAACCTGTCATCAACTTTTTATTAAATAATCGTTATGTTGTACCATCTCTCTTGCTAGGTGTATTTGGAAAGAGTAAGTACTACTACTACCCACATTAGATAGATCGCCAATATCTATAGATAGATATTCACCTTTACATCTCAATTTATAGAACTATACAATATTAATAAGCAATGGCCTGATACTCTTGTACCTCGAAATATGGGGATTGAAACCATAATCCATGAATATTCCTCTGCGTTGAGAGATTTCTTTACAATAGATCAAGCTGGTGAAATACTGTATGACATAGCCCGCACTAATCATGCAATGTGTAAAGTGTTGGCCGATCACAGAATAGTCCTTGGTTTGATCAATCTTTCAAAATTAAATAACAAAAAGGTGATTACAAGGAAGATTCGTGATAAGCTCCCTCTTGACAGAGTATTCATGCTCTCTTTTGAAGAAGCAACCAACAACATCTACACCATCTCTGCTCTTTTACCTCATTGTAAATATCACAACTATCCACATTCTTTTAAAAAAACGATTATAAATATAATATATTTACCAACCTAATCCTTCTTTATTTCTAGTTGAATCTATCGATGAAATACCAATCCAAGAATTAATAGATTATTGTAGGGCCGGTGGATTTCCAATTGAAATTCTGGTCACTGAAATGTTGGCTAAATTTCTAATATCGGAATACGACAATCATGACTTGTCAATACTTTATTTCAATACTCTGGGCCTTGCCAAGCTATTCTTAAAGTAGATTAGATATGGACAAAAGAATGAATTTCATGAATTCGCCGTCATTCGACAAGCAGCTATTATCATGTTTGGACATGTTGGCCAAGAATCAATTGACAACTCTGTTTACCTAGATGACTTTGAAAAGTCGGTTGCTAATATCTTGTTGGAAGTAGAGCCTGGACAACTATCAAAATTCATCGACAATATATTGGTAAACAATGAAATGCTTGTTCAAAATATAACTGCCAACGGTTTAATTTGGTTTGGTTGTGGTTTGGTTTGTGGTTGGAGACAACTAGGAGGAGGTGGAGGAGGACCATCAATCAAATATATTGTCGGTATGGGAATAGGATACGCCGCTGCAGAGATGACAAGACAACTTGTCCAATACCAAATCGATAAACAACAAAAGAGTAATACTTATTATTCAACTGCTGTTCTCCTTGCTGCAATGAGTGTACCACCTGTATACATGTACATCTCGATGCTCAAGGTATCACCTATTCCAGTACTACTATTACACCTTGGTCGGTATCTCTACAACACCAACTATATCAACCTAAAACCAACCAAAAAAATGATGTTACATGTACAAAACCAATATTTGATGGAAGAATATAGACAAAGGATCGATGGTGTCATCTCTTCATTCTGTCAAAAATTATTACATTAACTTTCATAATATCATAAATAAAATTGAATCAATGCAAGGTTAACAGTCCATAATATTATTTTTTATTTTTAACTTGTATTATCAAGAAAAGTTTACATTACATTTAAATGACTAACAAATAGTTTAGTTGTAATTTAATTAATTAATTAATCTGTATTTATATAATATATCTATATCTATCAAATGATGATGATGGAGAAGATCAATCTATTGTTTCGATCAACGATTGATCTATCATCATTTAAACAAATAACAGAGTTTTATAATTTAAATCGACGTATGGTTAGACTATTGCTTTTATGTTTTGGAATAGGTAGGTAATCATTCTTTATCATCATCATCCTCAATACCCCGATCAAACTAACTTTGTTTCTCTATTATTAGAATACTTGATAAAGCATAGATATTTTAAAGCATTGAGAGATGAAGTATCAAAAATAGACATTGCAGATACACTTACCGGACAATTACTTGGAGCTGAAGAGGGAAATACAACCAGACAAATATTGACACATATATATGATCTTGCTAATAACAGTTCTCTGGTTTGTCAACGACTAGCTAGATCACAATTGTTTATCAATCAACTCATTGAAACATTACATACAATCACACAAGAACGTTATCAAGCTATAAAACGATCAGGACCATCTAATCAGTATCAAATAGATATAAACTTTTACCCATTCATGATGAATGATTGTGAAAGAAGAATAATGAAAATATTTAGTTTGGTATTACCTCATTGTAAGTTGTTGAACAACAGTTATACAACTACTATAATACTTTAATATTCATTTGTTTGTTTTGTTTTAATAATGATTTAGGTGAATTTATTAAAGATATACCAATTGATTTAATATTGGAATATGCAGATGAATATGGTTTGCCAACTGAAATAAGAATTGGAAAGCATCTTGCTCATTCTATTGTATCAAATTATAATAATCGAGATTTGGCAGTGTATTATTTCCAACACCGAGTATCATCTTTATTCCTAAAGTTGTTACGAAACAAAGTAAGGAATGAATTTGAAGTCATTGAAAAGGCTGCCATCATCATGTTTGGTCATGTTGGTCATTCCCAGATCGATGAGAGCAATATGATATTAGATAAATTGGAAAAAGAACAAGCTCATCTCCTATTGTCAACCGTATCTGGGTCATATATAAACAAGATTGGAAATATAGTTTCAAGACCAATCGATAAATTTATAGTTGATCATGGAATACTTTTGAAACAACTGGTTTTCAGAAATATGGTATCTCTAAGTTATGGGTTGACTTATGGTTGGATTAATAAAGGTGTGGGAGATGGAGGAATAGGAGATAGATCCATTCTTTCAATGGGATTAATGTTTGCCGCAGCAGAGTCGGTAAGAGTAATCCTACAATATCAAGTAAAAGCGATTGAAAGGATACATCCCGGTCGTATGATGGTATTGTTAGACTCTGCATTGTATATTGCACCTAGGTGCACCTATTTCTTTGGTTGGTTTAATTGGCGTCCCTATCTCTTATCAAAGTGTGTAAATATCTTTTCAAGTCATTTTGATAAACATGTTCAAAATGCTCAATCTCGATTGTATTTACAAGGTCGACTGTATAAAGATTTTAAATCAACCTTTAAACTACAATCTCAGATTGAACTAGATAATTTATTTTAATGTACAAAAAAAAAAAAATAAAGATTTTTGTTTACAAAGCAATCAAATCAAGGGCAACTCGAAAAAGAAATAAACTTATTCTATCTATTTATTTATTTATTTATTTGTTTGATGGAATTTACATTAATATTGAAATCATCAATTAAATCTACATTTGATTTAATCTTTGTTAAACATTATGCAAGGATTGTACTACCGTTATTGGTAACAGGTGCTCTTTTAAAATTTAGGTACGACAATATGTTATATAAATAGATTATTTCCATCATAATTTATTGATTGATTCAATTGATTGTATTAAACGTCGATTGGACCTACACAACCAACGTCGTACAACTCAATTATACGAGGAAAGTAAACTTTATCAACAATATAAATCAAGTTGAAACTGTCAAGACAACCCAATAGAAATTTAAAAGGGTGCATTAATGTTGAATAAAATTCTACTTAGAATAATTATTTGTTTATTTAAAGAAAGAAGAGAGAAGATTATGGGTGGTTGTCAATATTTAATGATTAATTAATGGAATGAATTTGGATTTATCAGTATTCTTGATACCATCCCAATTCAAATTATAGTCCATTGGATCGGTGGTGGAAGCTGGTAACATTGAATGTTGTAATTGTTGCGAAAATAAGGCAATCGAATTGAAATGGACTGCACCACTAGCAGATGAATCAACCTTTACGTGGAAGGTAGTTTTTTGACCAACGTTGAAACGAACAGGAGAATTGGGTGCAAAAGTGTCTGAATAGATATCAAAATGATCGGATATCTTAAAGGTTGCAAGTACTGATGGATTGCCGTCGGCTGAAACAGTGACTGTAGCATCACCCTTGGTCGATGATGCCTTTAACTTGATTACAAAGATAGAGGTTGGTGATCCATTGCCACTGTACGACACTGTAAAGTGGGCAGACTTGCCAACTGGGATGACAGTGTCCATTTGACCTGGGAATGGTGTGTCGGGTACTGTAGAGTATCCATCATCAACCTTGCAACACTGAAAATCAATGACACTGGCTGGACCATCAGTGATGGTGCTGACACCGTTAAAAGTGAGTGCCTCTGGAACAAAAGCTGCACAGATTGCATTGATTTGGTCGTTGAATCCAGGTGTGACAGAGATGCCACATCCAAAGAGGAAACCAATCTTGTGGTCATCGACTTTGAGGTCCTTGTTGATGACACGGTTGTCACTGCCACCAAAGTACTGTCCTCCAATGCTGAGGTTCCAAGGTACAACCTCGTGACCCACATTGACACCAAGACAAGGATTGGCAGCGTCAAAGTTGTTGGTGTTTTTTAAAACTCCACCCTTGCCACCATAGTAGTACTCGGTGACTTGGCCAGTAGATGGATTCAAAACACGAGGAAGGATGGCGTCGATTCGCTTGAAGCAACGGACACCACATCCGACAAACTCGCCCTTGTAACGATACATGTCCTTGAAATGGTCTTGGATCTCTTGTTGGGTGGGATGGTAGTATGCCTCCCACGAGAAATACCCATTCTTGGCATAGGTGGTGTTGACAACACCGCAGATGGGTGAGTAGATGTAACGGACAGTATCATAGACTGCACCCTTTGGACAGACTCGTGGGTCATATTGCCACCAAAAGTTGACTAGGTCAAAGACATTGATGATCATATCGCTCTTGTACTGGTTTACACGGTTCCATTGGTACACATCCTTGTACATTTCCTTTGGTACATCCTCACTCGACTCTTGAACGGCCTTTAATCCAATGTTGTAGGCATCCAAACAGTACTTGGTGTACTTGGTCACAGCATCAGAATAAACCTTTTCAAAAGATTCAATCTCTTCATCGGTGAGTTGCCATGCACGACCATACATGAGACGATCAGCCATGATTGACAGATGGTTGGTGGCCATCAATGCGAAAAAGACCAACTCGGATACCTCATAGCCTGGCTTTTGAGCATGTGGAATGGTTTGGATAAAACTAATGTGAGCATCCTCATGAGCAGTTCTCACTGATTGGATGGTACTGTTGTTGGTTGGATTCTTTTGCCAGAGTTGAAATACCCTTTGGTACTCTTCGCTGACTGCGGTGAGACCGAAAAAGAATGCATGAAGAGTGTCCTTGTCATACTTCTCAATACCTTGCTTGATAAGCTTGGTCATCGCATCTGTAAACTTTTTACTCATCTTTTCACCTGCACTATCATCCTTTGATTCAGCTGCACTCCAAATTACATCAATAAGTGTTGATAAAATGCCACCAACCTAAAAATATTAAAAAAAAAAAAGAATTAATAATTAAATTATTTAAAAAAATGTAATTGAATTCATTTTAGAGGTTACTTACATAAGGTACTAATGAAACACCAGCTAAAAGAAGACCTTTAAAAATGTTTAATGGGTCAACTCCTTGGCCATTGATCAACTTGATCAATTCACTTTTTTCCTTTGCTAGGATTTTATCCAAGATCTTGGATCCTTGTTTTCCCATCTTTGATGAGACTAATTGTTTTACTTCCTTTGGAATTTCACTACCTTTTAATTGATTGTTAATTGGTTCCATTTTGATTTACTTAAAAAAAAAAAGAATTAATATTTAATAAATATACAATTATTAACAGAATGAATTACCTTTGATTGCTAATTGTTAATTATTAATTGTTTAATTGCTAATTGTTTTAATTGATTGTTTGATGATTTAACCCAAGATTTCCTATGCCTATTTATATGTTTCCAATTCCATTGTACTGAGGCTAAATTCCAACAGAAAAAAAAAAAAAAAAAAAAAGGACTTGCACCACGACGCAGAAAAAAACCATCACAAATCGGATACAGGATTGGGATTGATCGGATATGGTTGTTCAATGTGACATTCATCGCTATGCCTTAGCAACAATCATACCGATCTTTTGTGCAATCACATACATATGTATGTTTCGTGCAACTAGGTGTCAAGTTGAGATTGCAATTGATACTAGTAAAACCCAACAAAGGGTGTGGCTTTAGTCACTTTGTAATGGAAACCACATGTAACTCTTTTGTGTTTCGATAAACTAAATATCTATATATTGGAAATATACTAGGCATTAATATGAATACTTTACTCTAAAATCGTACGTACTTGTTTGAGGATCACGATGTCAGATTTAACGGAAATAAGAGGAAAGGGTTACAACATTGTGTTGGATGATTCTAAAAATATCTTTCTTTCTTTATTTCTTTTGGGTGTTGATACCATATCTATCTATCATCTATCATTTGTTTTGTTTATCTATTCTTGTCTCTATTGTGGTTGGTTGGTGATTGTTTATGGATTTGATTTGGGTTTTCTTTGCTGCTGTTGACCTTCTTGTGACACCTGGTTTGGTGGAAGAAGTGGAAGAAGTAGAAGTAGAAGATCCGACAATAGAACGGAGAGGTGCTCCTCCTCCTCCTCCACCAGTAGAGTAATCAGATGAAGAAACTCCTGTACCCCTTTTAACAATGGATGATGGTTCAGAGGATGGTGGGTGGTTGGTAGTTTGAATAATTGAGGCTTGATGAGGATTGTATGATTGAGTCATTGGAGCATCCATTGAAGAGTTGGGTGAAGAAGTGGGATTGGAGCTAGTGCCAGTGTGTAGTTGATCAGTCTTTTTCTTTCTTGGTGTTGTTGATTTCTTTTTGGTGCTGGTTGTTGTAGTTGTTTTCTTTACCTTTTTTGGTGTTGTTTTTGCTGATTTCTTTTTGGAAGAAGTCTTTCTTTTTGTTGATTTACGACGACTTTTCTCTTCTTCTCCACTCACTTCTATTTCATCATGATCCTCTTCTTCTTTATAATCTTCATCATCGTCATCTTCTTCCTCCTCTTCTTCCTCTTCATATTCATCATCCTCCTCTTGTTGTTTCTTCTTTTTACCAGTATTCTTTGCACTAGTCTTGTTGTTGTTGTTGTTGGATAGTAGAGTCTTGGTATCGTATGGTACCTTGAACTCTTGTTTACTCTTTTTAATCCACTTGTTGTAATCGGCTTGAAGCTTCTTTGGTACTTGATCGGATGGCAACCAAATGTAGTTGACAGATCCTTCCAACAATACAAAGTATTCATTCTTTCTATTGACAATCTTTTTGTCTTGAATCACCTTTATATTTGGAAGAGGGTATGGAATTGGATCTTGAAATAGAGCTTCACCAATCTCTTTTCTCTTTTTTGGTGAAACCAATATTGCTCCATCTGGGTCAACCACAAGTGTATCAAGATTGATTCTATATGATTTACCAGATTCCATTGTTGTTTTTGTTTTTGTTGTTTTTGTTTTGTTGTTGTTGTTATTGGTGGTAGTAGTAGAAGTAGTAGAAGTGGATGAAGACTCTTCCATATCTTTTCTCTTTCCAATCAATGTCTTGTTAGAGGATTGCTCTTGCTCTTGCTCTTGATCACTACTATCGTCATCTTCATCAGTCTCCTCCTCGATCAAATGATCAAAGGTTCCCATTCTAGTATGCTCGGCCAAGGAATTTGCAACCAACATTGATATATTTTGTAATTGTGAAAATGGTTGTTGTGACTGAATTGGTTGTTGTTGTTGTTGTTGTGAAGGCAGGTATATTGCTTGTTGACCAATATGGATTGGTGGAGGATGAGAAAATCCTACCAATGGTTGTGATGGTAGTAATGGAAATTGGATTGATTGTTGTTGGGAAGGTGGTGCCAATTCAAATTTGGGTAAAGTTGAAGAAGCAGACAAATCAGGACTTTGGATAATTTGTGATGACCCCTAAATAAATAAATAACAACATTAATATATTAATATCCAACAAATTCAATTCAAATCAATAATAATAAATAAATATACCTCTGGTTCTTGTAAAAATGTGTCCATTATTTCCTTCTCTTTTAACTGTACTAATATATTTATAAATATGATTATATGATTATATGATTGAAAGAGTTGAGTTGAACTAAATTATTTGTTGTTCTGATGATAATGTAATGAATGTACTATGAATGATTATTATTCATACTACTATGAGGGGACGCACCTACTCTTCTCATTTCAATAACCCCATATATTGTCATTTTTATAGGGTGGTACTATACTAATCTTCATCTGATTAATAAAAAAGGAAACTATTGATAAAATAAAATGTGTGAAAAGGTATTGGTTTGGTTAATAAAAATGATTATAAAAAAAGCAACCAACTATGCAGATTGTGTGAGTGTGAAGTTCACCAAAGAGAAAGAGAGAAAGAGAGTGGTTTCTTTTCTTTTCTTTTCTTTTTTTTGTTTTTTTTTTTGTAATATATTATTTTATTTTGATTGTTTTTTTTTAGCAAAGTAAAGACTGTAAATTATACAAATAAAAGAGGACGGCCTACACCAATATGATACGATACGATACGTTGATGGTTGACACAAGCAACCCCCTAGTTCTTTTTCTTTCTCTCTTTTTTTGGGTGGATAAATAAAAAAAAAAAAAAAAAAATATTTGTAAGAGGACCACTCGAACAAACGGAAGAGAACCTTTGGCGACTACTACTTGAGTTGCAAGGTAGCAGCACCTGGGTTCAAAAGATGGCACGCAGCAGGTGTTTACTTGGCAGCAGCCTTGGTACCCTTCTTGTGGGTACCAGTCTTTTCGTTCTTCCAGAGGTTCTTGTGGATGTGTGGCAAGACACCTCCACCGGCGATAGTGGTGGTGGCCTTGATGAGTGAGTCCAATTCCTCGTCGGTCTTGATGGCAAGCAACAAATGTCTTGGGGAGATACGACGGACATTGTGTTCCTTCAAGGTGGAGATGGTGAGTTCGAGAACTTCAGAGGTCAAGTATTCGAGGATGGCAGCCAAGTAGACAGAGGCCAACACAGAAACTCTCTTGGTTGGTACTCTCTCCTTGAGCATACGATGGATTCTACCAACTGGGAAGGAAATACCAGCCTTGGTAGACTTGGTCACTGGTGTAGCCTTTTTCTTTCCGCTAGCAGCAGTCTTTGGGGCAGCAGCAGCTGGGGTCTTGGCAACTTTCTTTTCTGGAGCAGTAGACTATAAAAAACATCAATGTAAATATCAATTATCAAATATCAATTATCAAATATCAAATATCAAATCAAAGTATTTAATTTGAGGAAGAAAAAAAAAAGAAAAGTTTTGTGTTAACAAGATTGAAATGAAATGTTGATTCTTTAGATAACTATATATCTATATATCTATGTATCTATATATGTATCTATATTTATGTATATATCTATAAATCTAAAAAGTTTACTTACCATTTTTGAATTATGTTTGGGTTGGGGAAGTAAAAAGTGTTGTTTGGTTATTGAAAAACTTTTAAAATAAAATAGATTGTATTGAGTAATACAGATTGCTACTGAATGATGATGATTATAAAAACAGATAGAGATGAGAATTCTCTTTTTTAATAATTATTATTATTTGGTAAGTGTGATGAAAAAAAAAAATGAAAATGAGAGTTGTTTCAAATCAGGGGTTAGGTTGTTCAAAAGTTTTGATCCGTTGTAAAAAAAATTTGGAAAGAGGGAAATTTAAAAAAATCCAATTTCAACATGATAACGATTTTTATCCGTTCCAAAGACACTGAAATTGGCGCCTGAATTTAAATTAATAAAAAATAAAAAATAAAAACCTTTGATTGGAAAAAAAGATGATTCACACCAACTATCGATCGCTTATACCATCATATATTTATATAGTATTATTAATAAAAAATAAAATAAAACATATGTTCCAAGAATTACAATTTATTAAATTTTTTTGATGCAGTCCTCATTTTCTTTGTTCAACTTTTTTTTGAGAATATTTTAGTATCTTTATCTTTTTTACCTTTATATATATATTTAAATATGAATAATAATAGATTATATGAAATAACAAATCAAGTATTTAATAATAAATATTTATTTAGATTGATTATTGAATTCTTTAAGAATAAGATAGCAAGTTTACAATCATCACTACCGTGGAAGAGAATCAGTCTTTATTGGGCACATTATCATAGGTATTATAATGTGATCAATGAAAAGATCAAGATTGAAGGTGTTGTTATGGCAGGCAAGGATATCAACAATGCTCGTATTATACTCACCAATCCACATTTAAAGTTGGCCGATTGCTATGCTATCATTGATCAATGTGCACAATCACCTGTCAAACTAAAAGGTGTGTTTGATCTCATTGCTTCAAACATATCGTTTTACAAGTCTTCGGTTGGACTCTTTTTCGAGGTGTATGACTTTTTAATGGCTAGAGCTGCCAAATACAAATGTCCGGAACAAACGTTGTTTAATCCTTTAAAAGTACTGACTCATGCAATAGAGTCTGGAAACTATGACCTTTATATTAGAGTGCTATGGACATTTGGATTAAAGCTTACCGACACGTCATACTATGTGTTTGTAGCGGCACGAGAGTTACCATCCGATGGAAACTATCGGATTCTCGAGCATTTGTTGAAGAATGCGGAAACGGTCACCTTTGATTTGGTTGATTACACGGGTATGGCAACCGCTGGCAATCTGGGTGCTCTCCTGTTGTTGGAACGACACAACAAAGACATGATCAAAACGACAAACGATATTGTGGGTCGCGACGACCATGCAATGTCGCCTCTTGTCATGGAGGCGGCTTGTTTGTACGGTCGACTTGATATGGTCAAGCATTTACACTTTAACAGACGTGAAGGTGGAACGAATAGGTGTTTGGCATACGCTGCGATATCAAATAACGCAGAGCTAGTTAAATTCCTTCATCAAGAGGGTGGTACTAAATACGGGTCACTCGCGTCGATCGTACCGTTCCTTTTACCACACCAAAACAGATTATACGTACTATTGAAGCGTGCAAGACAGAGATATACGTGTTGGGCAGATATAGACTATTACCCACTTTTACAATTCGATGCTTTGGTCGACCCAACACGTCAGTTTTCCTATGAAGATGTTCGTGTCGATGGTGGTAGTTATGGTCATTTCTATTTAAATCATATAAGACACTATCGACAAAGTCATTACTTTCAAATTGGTAGGAAAAAGGTACCTACACAAACACTCAAAACCGATATGGAAGCTAGAAGAATAGAGATTGATAAGAGAAATGAAATAGTCGATTATCTAAGAACCAACAATGTACTAAACCCCAACACTATCAGATTGATTCACAATGTTAAAACTAGAGCAATCCCAATCAAATACTTTGACGCTGAAAATTCATTTGTCAATCTATTTGATATTGGTACTCAATCATTACCAAAATTTGATTTTAAATAAATTAAATATAATTAATTATTTTTATTAATTTGTTGTTTGTAATCAATGTATAATTGACTTTTACTTTTTAAATATAATCTTGATTTTAAATTTTGATAGAGTTTGATTATAAGATTGATTCCAACCAATTCTCCTATAAAGTAACCAATGATTGCTATTGGGTAGAATTTGAGTAGAAAGAGACAATTAAAATAGTGTGGAATATTGATCAATACCAAATAAACTACAAATTGTGTTGGATTGGTGTTTATCTTGGTTTGTTTGTATAAATAATGTTTACATGTCCACCACATCATTTCGGCAGTTGAACATACTAGTCCTATTAGTATAGTCAATACAATTGAATTGGTGTATTGCCAACCATAAAACAATCCACATACAAGTACATATAGACCAGAGTAACATTGATTAATTAATATATCGTCATAACCATATCTGTATTGGTCAATGGTTCGGTTCCATTTACCGATCGCCGCTAATGAACTTGCTTGACGTGAAATAGTTAATGCATAATCTCTTTCTTGTTCGCCAAATGATCGATCAATATAATACATATCAGTCATCTTTAATAATGATAATGCAGATTTTCGCATGGTTGAGAATTCATCTTTCACCTCGTACTTTAGTAACTTTACAAAAAGAACAGGTACCTTGTACGCATTTAATACATTGATAACCTTTAAATCATTTCTTTTAGATTGTTGGTACCTTGCCAACATATTAGCAACCAAAATACAAATTGGAAATCCACAATCATCATCATATGTAACATTTAATATATCATCAAATGGTATATCATTTACATTTTCAACTAAATTAATAAATTAATTAATAAATATTATATTATATTTGTTTGTTTGTTTGTTTATAATATACATACATTGTCCAATTATATTTCCAATTAACTTTATGATATTTGATTCAATACTTGATGAAGATACCTTTTTCAATAGAGATGTATCCAATTCCTTGGTTGTTGTTAGTTTGAGATGCTTGTTTCGTTGTTGTTGTTGTCGTTCAAGTAGTGACACTAGAGAGCGTATGACTCTAGTATTTGCTAATCGTCGACATGCTTCATAGTTATGGTCTGTCAATTTTACAAGACAATTAATCTCTGAAACAATATAATCTTGATCATCTGATTTACAGATATCAATTATTTTCTCTTCTCTACATTGTACATCAATCAACCGATTCAATCTACAATATTCATTGAATTCTAAAAAAAGATTGATCTTTTATGTTAGTTACATTAGCAATATATTATATCTCTTTCTATATAACACTTACGATAAGCAACAACTCCAACAATGATGGTTGGGATGACACCCTTTTCATAATACCCATTATTAAACAAAGTATTTTTGATTAATTCCATCCCTATCTATCTATCTTCTATCTTTTGATGATTTAAACAATCATTCATCATCTTCTTTACATGTGTTTGGTAATAGATATATCTCTTGTCTGTGACTCATCATTATGAGTAACTTCCAAAAGACAAAAAAAATAAAAAGATTGTTGAGCCACTTTAGAAACTAAAAAGAATAATCAATTAATTAATTAAAACAAGAACTATTTTTTTTTATAAAATAGTTTATTTGATTGTTATGGTTGAATTAAATTAGATGGGGAGGGAAGTGGTTGAGGTTGATATTGTTGTAATAATAAATTTGAAAGATATTCGAGTGAAGTAGGAGGAATGAATTTAGATTGACAATGGGTTTTGTAAAGATTACTTTGGAGATAGTATCGGTAACGAATACGTTTCTTTAATTGGAGACCAATGTTTAATATATATCTTCCACCATAGTATCCTATAATTGCTAATGGGCATTGTTTAAAGATCCAAAAGTTATGGAATAGGGTGAATCCACCAATCGTCAAATCAAAGAATTGACTTGATCGGTTTGTATATTTTTTTAAAAGTGTCTCTGTTAAATCTGTTGACTTCCATCTAGTATATTCAAATGTTGCAATTGCCAACCCTACACATGCAGTATATTTGATTGAACCTCCACTCTTTTTCCATGCCATGGTTGTACCGAAAAAGACAGGCAAACTCGAGAACCAAATATCCGGTATAATATCGGTGCCGGTATTTAGTTTGTAATAGAGATTAGACATGAATGATGGAGCTGTTTGTCCACGTAGAACTGGTATCATATCCTCCTCTGTATCTTTTAATGTAGGTAGATGGTGTACCACTAGTAAAGATGCACGTCTAATATCAGCAAACTCGTTGGCCACCTCGTGTTCAAGTAACTCTTTAAATAGACCAAGTACTTTGTGAGTTGTATAGGTATAGGCAACTTGATAGGTATTATTGTGTTCAATTAAATATTTGGCCAACATATTACCAACCATAATCTTAATAGGGAATCCACACCAATTAGCATATCTAATTAGTTCATAGAATGGTATATCTTGAACTCGTGAAACTAATCAAAAAAGAATATTAATAAACTAATTAAATTATGAGTATATATATTTGTAGATTTGACTTACAATGACGGATAAGGTTTGATACGAGTACTATAATGGGAGATTCTACAAGTGAAGAGAAGAGGGTGATAAAGTGGAAATCTCTTTGATGGTTGGTTGCCATCTCTAGACATTCTACACGTGCTCGATTCTGTCGGTATGCAATTTGAACGAGTAAACGTATAGACTCTGGAGTGGCTAGTCGTCGACACACAGTGTAACTATTGTTTGTCACATACACAAGATATTCGATTCGAGAAATGACATAGCCTATATTGAAAGGATAGTTTTCAAATAGGTCTTGAATTATATTATTATTTTCTTCTTCTTCTTCCATCTCCTCATCATTCACAATACTCAACATTTCACTTGAATCAACGAATCCTATAAAAGATCAGTAGAGCAATAATAGATTAGTTAATCATTCCATGCATTATGTATGTATAGTATAGTATAGTACACTTACTAAATGCTACACATGCTAGTGTCAGAGTAGCAGGGATAACATATTGGTTGCCAAAGATATATTTGATCTTTGAAACCAACCTACTTGCATTCATCCTATATCTCCTTCTCTTCTTCTTTATCCCTATCTATATCTTTCTAATGTGTACACCATTTATCTTTATAAACGTGATGATAATGATGATGCAGCTCTCTCTACTAACTATGAAATGTCATTTAAATTGAGACAAACAGACTTCTACCACTACGGATATTTATTTATTTTTATTCAGATTCTTTGAGCTCGGTAGACACTGAATAAATACACCAGTTACAAAGCATTACGAAGCATCAATACCAATTGATTAGTAACTTGTCGATTTAAATGCAATCAATTGGTAGTTTCATTAATACAACAACAACAACAACAACAACAACAACAACAACAACCGCTTGATTGAAGATTATAAATCTAGTAGTTTATTCATTACTAGTTGATCACGATATTTATTTTCTAAAATTGGTATGTTGTGATAATGGCGGAGGGGAGAGAGAGATTTGTGTCACGATGAAGAATCAATCTTTTCCCACCTGCAAACAGCATCGACTAATCGAAATTCGTATACCGCACATTCAAGGTCACCACAGTGAAGGCGGTCAACAGTTGTAGGTGGCAAAGATTCAAGTGCCCATCTCGAGTATTAAAAAATATCACGATCCGGCACTTTTCATGAATGAAAATCTTCTTAAGATTTGTTGTTGTGGAGGTGTTTACCTTTTTTGACATCATGTACAAGATGAGCAGCCTCATCCCTGATCCATCATGACTTTCTAGGCTTTTTTTACTTTTTTTTCTACTATAATTATTTTTTTGTTTTCGTAAATTGTTTATTGAATCTCTGTAAAATAATACAGAGGTTAGACCTATTATTATTCTATTTATATTATTTCCATATATATAATTTATATTTTGTAGATAGATATACAGGATACATATATATATATACATATAGGATGGACAGATCGAGATCTAGATCTAGATCTATTTCTAGTACTCCAAATGTACAATTATTTTCACCCACCTTTTTTTTCTACAAGGTGATCATTACATTCATAGTACTATTATGCATTATAAAGAGTAGTCATGCTGATAGCGGCCCATTTACCTATCCAGGAAACGGACATAATTATACTAGATATGATATTGGTTCAGGCAATTACATGAATGCTAATATGAAATGTGCAATGTTGGATTTCTATGGTGGTAAAAAGTAACTATAGTTCTAATCGAATCAATGATTCAATCATACCATTTAACATATTTCTAACATACTCTTTTAATTTATTTGTACTTTTAATTTACTTTTCTTTTCTTTTTTTTAAAAGTTATGCAGCAACATTTACAACAAAAGAGGAATTTGATTGGGCAGTTAGTGTAGGATTAATCAATAATATTCCAGTATTTATTGGAGGTACTTTGAGTGGAGGCAAGTTGATGTTTGGACAGGGACCAGAGACTGGACAGTTGTTGTATGACATTCCTATTGGACGTCCTTACTCTTTTTACCAACCTATTCCAGAGTACACCTTTCCCTCTTCTGAAATGGGTCAGTTGTATGCACTCTTTGATGGTAATGTTTCCTTTCAAGGGTTCCAACCGTTTGATCAGTCTTTGACATCGGTCATTTGCGAGACTGGTGGTGTAACCGATCCGATCTTGTCACAACTCGATACTATTGGTGGAGTCTTGCAGATTAGCGGTCTAACAGGCTACAATCTTAGTGCTCTCACTGTCACGTTTACAAGTACCAACTTGGTCGACCCAACACCCTCTTTTGGATGTGTAGGATCTATTACCAAAACATCGTCGTCACAGGTAAACTGTACAGTTGCACCTGGAACAGGTTCATATAACGTCCAAGTGACCGATGGTAAAAAGACATCGGTTGCAGTGGTTTGGTCATTCAACACTCCCTATCTCAAGTCAATCTATCCAAGTTTGACCGCCGGTACATTGTTTACCATCTACGGTGACAACTTTGGTGACAATGCTACAAAGATCAAAGTATATCTCACGTCTGATATGATACTCTGTTCTGTCCAAGAAGAGCTTATCCCCGGCAAAGCCTATACTCTTACCTATGACATTCCCCTCACTCAACAGTTACTCCCCATAACCATCATAGTTGATAATGTTAGATCATTTTTAAACCAAGTTCCCATTTGTAAGTTTATATATAAACAAAAAAAAACAAAAAAAAAAGATACATACTTGAAGTCAAAAATATTAATATTTATTATATTATTTATTATTATTTAATATTATTTAGGGATAGTAGTTCATATTCATTCTTTACACCATATACTCCAATGAAATCATTTGTTGCTTTTAGTAATAGAATTGTTACAAATGTCGGACCTGCCGACGAGGGGATTGAGCCGGCTCTTGGTGTCATTGAGTTTGCGGCAACTGCCAATCTACTGATTGCTTCGTATCCAAAGTTTTATACACCCGGACGTACATGGGCCACTTGGGAAGATCTCGCAGTCACTTACCCAACCAATTCGTTTACTCGATACACTAACCGTGAGCCTATCGTACCGTATAATTCTACCATTGTCGATGTCTCCCAGTTTAACGCCAATGGATACTTGTACTTTGACTTTACAAATGCCACCATTTATCGTGACAGCACCATTAATTTACAGGCATTGGTTCAACACATCCCATTGGTCTACTTGGCCACTGATACTGCCATTAGAGCAAATACAACTGGTCTAGCATCCGTTAAACTTAATCTAACTAGTTATGGATCAAGATTTGCAAGTACCCAATTATTCTTTGTTAACGGGACACAGGTACTGTACCCAGGATACAATCCAGTCACCAATTATGGTAATATCGTTATATCTATACCAGAGGGATACGATTCCATTCCTTATGCAGTCAAGACAGATTCGAGATGGTTCAATACAACCATTACATACAATCCACCAAAGATATCTAGTGTCTCGACCACTGGAACCGTAGGAGGTGCCATTACAATTACTGGCACTAATTTCTACAAGTCCAATCAAGTTGTAAGTGTATCGTTGTTGGGTAAACCTTGTAGCACACCAACTATCACGAGTCCACATACAGAGATATCGTGTGTTGTCCCAGCAGGCTCTGGATCGGGTAATGTTGTGGTGACAGTCGGTATGCAGCCATCGTCGTCGGTGCCATGGCAATACAACGCTCCAACCATAACGGGAGTATTGGCGTCGGGCAACCCATCGTTGTTGGATATTACAGGAACCAACTTTTTCAACGTTGCCAATCGTATCAGGGTCTATGCGTCCGTTCCAACCCGCAAGAATGTTCAATGTACCGGTGTGTCGGTTACAACTGCCCACACACGTCTTGGAGCAACTGTCCCAAAGTCTATGCAGGGTCGTACGGTCAATGTATCGTTGACAGTCTCCAACACTGCCTCTAACCCATTCGCAGTTGATTTGCCACCCTATTTGGACAGTGTCGATCGTCTACCATACACAGAAGGCAGTGATGTCCAGATAACAGCATACTTTGACACGGTCGACAAGTCAGGCAATAATATCACATCGGTCCAGGTATTTATCAATGGAACGACCACCTATATCGACTGTCCAGTTCGCAGTCTACCACCCACCGCCGCCATCCTCAACTGCACTATTCCACCTGGGTTCTTCCAGTTTAGTGTCCGTATGGGTTCACCATGGGGTCAGTCTAATTTATTGGCAATCAAGTATGCTCCACCAACAGTCGTGTCAGCGTCACCAGTCAAGTACGAGATTGGAGGGTTGGTGACAGTGTCGGGCAACTCTTTTGGCAACCTTACACAACCACCATTGGTTTGGATTGGTAATTACACTAATATGATTAGTTGTACCAATGCCACCCTACTCGACCCATTCCGTATTGAGTGTCATTACACGGGCTCGGTGCCTGCACCCGCCGACAAGACACGTTCGCTCAACGTCACAGTCACCTCAACCTTTGGGTCTGCCACCAAAGAGGTATTCATCTACTCGATCGTGTTGAGTTGTCAAAACAACTGTTCCGGACACGGTGTATGTAACACTGACACTGGTAACTGCCAGTGCGACATTGGATACCGTAAATCTGCAGACTGCTCCATTGCAGACGCTGGTAATGGCGGTAAACCCGAGACTAGCGAGAATGGCACGACCGTCATCCCAGTCGAAGGTCTCAACTTTACCATTGCTATCACACACTTGCGCGAGATAGATATTGACGGTGTCCCAATCAAGACACTCCCCCTCGCAGATGTTGAATGGGATACTGAACTACTCGACAATGACACTATGCTACACAACGGCAACTTTAGCTATGACAGTGCACTCATTTCAATCATCTCAACCTACTTTGCAGATTCTACAACCATTACCTTTGCAGGTCAGGATATGGTCATGCCAGCCAACTCTATCAAATACGAGATCACGGTTGCCAACTGGACTTGGGCAGGCCCACTCTCCCAACTTCAAGTAGTCTACAACTCGGCCACAGATCATCAATCCATGGACGGATGTCAATTGTCCGAGACCAATGTAACTACATCCAATGACGGTGACTCTATCTACTGGTTCCAAATATCTAGTGGAAAGACAGTCATGAATGCCAAGTTTGCCAACCGTCTCATTGTCGATGACAGAGTCATTCGTTCAAGTGTCAAATTACTCGATAAATCCGATGAACTCTACAAAAACATTACATCTCAAAGTGACAAGTTCAACTTGCTCACAGCAATGACCACCCCATACTTTAGTGACAAGGTTGTCTTGGATCCATCCTTTTCAGCACTTCTCAAGTACCGTCAAGATGAAAGTTCAGATCCATGTTCAGTCACTGATGAAGTATCCAATTGGAAAATCATTGTCATTTCAGTGTGTGGTGGTATTGGTCTCTTGGCCGTCGCATCTGTCTCTGCCATTGCCATTAAACGTTATAGAGTAACACATGGAGCAAAACAAAAACTCAATAGATTAGCTAAAATGAATCAAAATTCAAGTCATGGTTAAATTTTAATTAATTTAATATTAATAATATTCCATCCCAACACTCAACTCACTCACCAACCCTTATAATTGTATTATACTACTACCCTTTTATTTATTTATTTATTTATTTATTCCACTCATCAATACACTTTTAAAATTAATAATAATAATAATAATAATACCCATCCATCAACTCTCACTCGACCATTTACTACTAATAATAATAACAATAAAAAAATAAATATTTTAAAATCTTCTAAATATTGATTGGAAGATCATCACATTCCTATAAAAAAAAAACAAAATCTTGTTCAATCATAATTTAAATTAATTAACAACACTTGACGCAATATTCATTGATTTATGATTAATTATTGGTTCATTGTAAGGAAATAACAACAGCACTAGCACCACCACCACCATTGCATATACTAGCAACACCAATCTTTCCATTAGTTTGTTTGAGTGCTGAAATTAATGTACAAATGATTCTACTTCCACTACTTCCAAGTGGATGTCCCAAAGCAACAGCTCCTCCATAAATATTAATTTTGGAATGTGGAATATTTAAAATCTAAAATAAGAAATATATCATTAGTCATCTCATCCATTTAATCTAAATCTAATATTTCTTTTCTTTTCTACTCTTACCTTCATATTTGATAAAGCAACAACACTAAAAGCTTCATTAATTTCAAACAAGTCAACCTTTTCAATTGGGATGTTTGCATTTTTGAGAGCCTTTGGGATGGCAATGGCTGGAGTGGTTGTAAATTGAATTGGTTCTTGAGCAGCATCTGCACATCCACTAATAAATGCAATGATTGGGATATTTAATTGTTTTGCCTTTTCTTCACTCATTAAAATGATAATCGATGCACCATCTGAAATCACCGATGCATTACCAGCCGTTACTGTACCACTACCATCCTTTTGGAATGCTGGTTGTAAGTTTCCAAGTTTTTCATAGTTTGCCTAAATATAAATAAATGATTGTTAATAAATAAATCTATCTTGTATTTTCTTTCTTTTTTCACATACATTATTAATTTCATCATCTTGAGTAACAAAAGTATCTGGTTTACCTTTAATACCAGCTATTTTAACTGGTACGATTTCCTCTGCAAAATGATTGTTCTTGGTAGCTTCAAGAGCACGTCTATAACTTGTGATTGCATATTCATCTTGTTGTTGTTTGGTGATACTGTAGTCTTTTGAACACTTTTCAGCAGCGATACCCATATGGAAACCTCCAAATGGATCAGTTAGACCATCCTTTAACATACCATCTACCAATGTACCATTACCCATTCTCAAACCACTATTTCTAACATTGGGGAGGTAGTATGGGACATTGGACATTGACTCAAATCCACCAGCTACAACAACTTCACAAGCCCCAGTTTGAATGAGTTGTGAACCAAACATTACTGCTTTCATACCAGATGCACAAACTATAAGAAATCAAATGAATAATAAGAGATATTAGAATAAACATACATTTGAACTGATGATATGATATATATATATATTTGTATATTTATACCTTTGTTAATAGCAGTACATGGGACAGATGGAGGAATACCAGCATTGAGAGAAGCTTGTTTAGCAGGTGCTTGACCAAGGTTGGCAGACATGACATTACCGAGTAACACCTCATCGATATTATTGATAAAGTCTGGGCAGTGTTTGGTGCAACGTGAAATAGCCTCTCTGATGGTAAGTGAAGCCAAATCGACAGCATTGAATGATGCCAATGATCCATTGAATCCACCCATAGGTGTTCTACAATACGATACAATAGCAGTTCTCTTTAATGGTTGTTGTTGGTTCATTGTTGAAGCTGTTGTTGTTTTACTACTACAATGATTAGAGTCTAGATAATTATTATTGCTGTTTAATTGGTCTGTTTGTTTTAAATGTTCTGCGAGAATATTAATTCTCTGTAAATACATTTAATTTAATTTCTCTGTGTGTGAGTGTGACAAAGGAGACAGACAGAGAGAGATAAAATAGCAATATAACTACAAATAATAACGCAATGTCTGCTACTAATTAATTAGTCTTGTGTTTGTGTGTGATGTGAACAGTTAACTTTCTAAAGATATTTTATTTTTAAATTAAAATTTTAAAGATAAAAATTATTTTTTATTTATTTCAAAGAGAAGAAGGTGAAGTTAGATCCATCTTTATTGATGTCTTTAAAAACTATTGTATTTATTATTTATTTATTATTTCTTTTTTGTTTGGATGAACGATGATCAAACTATGGTGATATCTCACTGATACTTCTTTGTGACTAAAAATGTTTTTACTAAAATTATAAAGAATGGAAGACGACACTCGTCATGTTTAGTTGTATGCACTAGTGTATCGATAATCAGAATTAACTCTCTCGAAAAGAATTATTATTATTATTATGTTGGGATTGCACACAAACAAGATACGATCCCTTCTATTATCAACAACATCAAAGTCATTATTGAATTGCTCAAAGTACACGACAACAACATCGACTGCTCCTCATTTTACGACAGATGGTAGTTGCGACAACAATCAAGAACAACAACAAATCAATATATTCACAGGAAGACAAGATAGAAGTACACCATTTAAAGTAAAAAAAGATCGATTCTTTGATTCACCTTTTCAAAACAAATCAACAAACAACTCTGAGGAAGCCGAACGATGGAGAAAGTATCAAGACGAGAGAAAGACATCGTTTTTGGATCAATGTAATCAATTTTATCAAGATAATAAGCAGACCGTAGAGACTAGTTCAGGTCCATTCTCTTTCAAGGCAAAGACACCTGTTAATATGTTGTTTGCCTACGTTGGAACGGGATACCATGGACTAGAGTTTCATATGACCGATCAAGACTACCCAACACTCGAAAATTGTTTAGAGAGAGCTCTCTTTCTCAGTGGTATGATCCTTCCTACCAACTTTGGTGATCCTTCGAGATTGAATTGGAGAAGATCAAGTCGAACCGACAAGGGTGTGCATTCAATGAGCACCATCATCAAAGCAAATTTAGAGATTGACAGATCGCGCATGCTCACACCCGAAAAGATAGCAGACTATGTAGCATTGATCAACTCGAATCTTCCAGATGCCTTGCGAATCATATCGATGGAAATGACAAAGAAATCATTTGATCCAAGACGACAAGGTATTGCACGAACATACCATTACGTACTACCAAAAAAGTATCTTGGTGATAGATACACATTAGATGAAATCAATCAAATCATATTACCAATGTTTATTGGTAACTTTTCTTATCATAATTTTACATTAAAAAGAAGAACTTATATTAGACCAAATGAAACAACTGAAGATAATAATAATAATAATAATACAAAAGAATTGGAGGAGGAGGGAGAAGAAGAAGAAATAGAAGAAGAAGAAGAAATAGATAATAATAATAATAATCAACAACAACAACTTAATCAAAAACAATTTATTACAAATGATAAATATTATCCAAAAGATAGAAATGCAGAGATGTCATTATTTAGAAGGAATTCAAGAAATGTTAGAAGAGTTATATCATTTAAATTAGAGGAAACATTTCAAGAGTCTGGTCAGGAATGGGTCAAGTTTGTCATTGAAGGAGAGTCTTTTATACAATACCAAATTAGAAAGATGATGGGTTTTGTATTGGCCATTACCAATGGCAAGACGGATCTAAAGACATTAGAGTTGGCTCTTCATTCTCCATTTTCAATACATGCACCTATAGCTCCACCCAACCCACTCTATCTCTTTGATTGCGCATTTAAACAAAAGAGAACCGCCGAAAATTCTCCATTATTCCATCCATTCCAACTCACCAACAACCGCGTCAACCAATTCAAAAAGGATTTTTGTTCCAATACCCTTTACCCTCATCTCAAACAACTCAACGACACGCAGCAATTCTTTGAAACCTTTATGGATCAGGAATTACCAATTCACAAGTTTGGTGTTGAAAAGGAGGACCTAGACAATCTTTTCAACATGTATATAGAATTTAAAGAGGCTGATTTATTAAGAAGATCAAAACAAGAAAAAGAAAGAGAAGAAATAAAATTGGAAAAAGAAAAAGAAAAAGAAATGGAAATGGAAATAAAAGAAAATTAATAAATTTAGTTATTTTTATTTATTTATTTCTTTATAAAAGGATTTAAAAATCTAGAAAAAGTATAAATTAAATTAAGAGCAGAGCGACGGAGGAGTCCTCCTTTGTCATTTTGAGGAAGATCTACATTGTTTGAGGTTTGTAGATCTACAAGAGAGGAGGAGTCCTGGAGTTGAGGTGGTGGTGGTATGGGAGGTGGTTTGGTTTGTTGTGGTTGATGTGGATAATGGCGATCCTTCTCAAGATGGCTTACATTGTTTGGTTGTGACCTGATTCTAAATCTTTTTTGGAATTGAATGAACCATTGTTGGAATTTTTGTATGAATCGCTTGACCTCTTGTACAAATATTCTTTGGGGTATTTTCAATAATCTCTGTTGCTCTTGTGTTAACCGCTCGTTTTCTTGTTTTAGTCTCTGGATCTCTTGTATTGACCTCTCGTTTTCTTGTTTTAGTCTCTGGATCTCTTGTATTAACCTCTCGTTTTCTTGTTCTAAACTCTCATTCTCTTGTTTTATTTCTTCAACTAGTTGAACCATATATCGGTTCATAAAATAGTGTTGTGCACGACATGTTAGGCCCATTTAGTAGGAGATAAAGATTGAGTTTAAATTCATCAAACTGGATGTGAATTTTACATTTGAATAAGAGTATCCTTTTTTTCTTGAATTATTTAAATAATTGACAATTAGTAAAGTAATAATAATTATTACTATTTGGATTCAAATAAAATATATTTTTTTATATTAAAATAGTGAAAACTATAGTATCTTGCAATTTACTACTAATAATTATTATCTTCTAGCATTAGTCTTTATCCTTTGATTATCGTCTAAATAGTCTAGAGGATCGTGTAATAAAAGTTCGTCATGTTTCTTTTCAATGAGATCAAAGAACTCATCGACGCTTATCGACTCCAACTGTGGACTTGATAGAGTGAAATTGGGTCGAGTACTGTACATTGATTTTTTAGTTGGAACTATTCCACTATCCACAATCGTTGTTGTTGATGCTCCATCTAATATCATTATTGAATCATCATCATAATCTTTTTCATCAGTTCCAGTTTGATAGGAAATAAAATCTCCCTAAAATAAATAAAATAATTTAATTAATAAATTATCTTGATACATATTATTATTATTATTACTATGAATACAAACCATTTCAATTGCATCAACTTGGAATTCTGGATCTATATAATCGTCAATACCTATTTGAGGTCCTAAAAATGATTTTGATAATAGAGTGGATCCTTTGATTGCATTTTTAGTTTCATTCAACATGTCTCGCTGACTAACAGAGTTGATGACGTTTCTTAACAATGTTCCACGTTGTATATTGTGTACCAAAGGTGCTGTACAAATTGATTTGACTCTGTACAATTCATATGGAAATGCATATAAATGTAAAAATGAGATACCCATCATTTCAAAACAAATTAACAAGTTCTAAATTTAATTTAATTGTAGTTAATAAAAAATGATTAGGTATTATCTTCTTCTTCTTCTTCTTCTTTTGTTATAATTTACATTTATAATATTTGCAACTTGTTCTGATTCAAAATGATCAATTGAAGGGATCCAATGAAAAGTTAGATTGATGACTGCAATTGCCAATGATTGCCAAAAACTAAGAAATATTACCAATTTGATTGATACAAATTTAAGTAGTGGCTTATAGGGTGACAATTCTTCTGCTGATGCCTGATAAAATAATACAATGATGGTCATTGCAGTTGTCACTGATAGATTATTGATAATCAAAGAGTAATCGTGAAACTTTATAAAATGAAATAGTTTCTCTCCTTCACCATACAATCCAAAAGGTTCCAATATCACAGCAACAATAGTTAAAATTGGTTTAATAAATACATATTGTAAAATACCAACTCTACATATTTGTAAAAATGATCTAAATAATTAAATAAATAAATTAATAAATTGAATAAATAGATGGACACTCTATAGGAATAGATTCAATGGGAAAGTCACTACTTACTCTGTTGGTTTAAATTTTATACAAGAAAAAGGAAGTGGTAAGGAAATTGATTTTAAAGTTAGAAAATGTCTTGTCAAACTTTCATCGCCTCCTCCATATTGAACACATAATACAAAAAACATATATAATGCATATGATTCATAACTATAAACAAATAAAAAAGAATTAGTAATCCTATACATATATATATTTTTTTCTTTTTCTAATATTTTACCAATCTCTAAATAACTGAAAATAAACTTTATGTTTATAAAATGCCATACAAAGTAGAGAATAAATACCAAATATTGGAATGATGAAAATGATTCTGACTATATATCGTTGATGTTCCGGTTGAGTATAATATTTTAAATGTTTGTAGATGAGAAACATTGAAAGAAAAGTTGCCAAACAAACAAATATAAACCCAAGTAACATGACTACAAAGTAGAATAGAGGTGGATCCTTTTCAAAAAATAGAATCTTTTGAATCACATAATCAGCATTAATCAATGCCATTGTTGAAAGAACAAAGAATCTCTTTTTTTTTAATCAGAAACTATGTATCTAAAATAAATAAACGTATTAATTGATTGATTGAATATCGATATCATAGATTGAAATAATATGTATGTATGTATGTAAATATTTGGTGATGATCATTTATCAAGATATCCATCCCAAAGTAAACTGGACTATAGGATGAATCCAAAAATAAATCATAAATAATTTAAATGTATGAAATACCATCAATCTACCACCTATACGCCGATCGTATGGGGGGTATGAATGATATGACAATGTATAATTATGTACTTACTTTGCAAAAGACATTTATGAATGCTACGATCGTAGATTCGTGTTGTGGTGGTGTGGGTCTGAATGAATTCGATTGATTTGAGTAGTGTTGCACTTGTGTGTGTGCGTGGTGGTAGGTATGTTTTGTTTGTCAGCTCCTCTCTGATTTATCGATATTTGTTAAACAAACCAAATTGCAAGAATAACTTTCTTTCAAGCAAGCCAAGGTAAAAGATAATAATAATAATAATAATAATTCTTGCAATTGACAGAATTTTTATAACTCTTACTACCAATAGTATCTAATTTACATGTTAGTGAGTTGACTTGGGTGGAGATCCACCCCACAGACAGTTACATGAGATAGATGATCAATACCTGACATTTTCTTGTTCAGTAGAACATTACATACATTAACTTTTTTTGATTAGAACAGGGTTCTAATCATTGCAAAAAAAAAAAAAAAAAATTAAACCAAGATTATCATCAGCTTCTATATATATACAGTAATAACTCACTCTTGCTTTGTCCTAAATGATAGTTTAGATCGAAATGTTCATTTGATTGTAATTACTTACCAATATTGTAGAGAGAAGCCTTCTTGTCTAACAATGATTTCATTGTTTGAAAGAGGTTTCAGCAGAATGACTAACCAATCGACCATCTGAACATTGTAAATAGTTATCAAACAAAATGATTCAAGGACAATTGTATGTTCAGATGGTCGACTGGAGCGAACCAAACCTGTTCTTGTGCACGAGCACCCAGAGTAGTATATCTATTTACTTTTCTTTCGATACATGCCCTTCTTTCTATATGCTACAACTGACATATGGATGGTGGACCATCCAAAGAGTAGCTATTCCATCATTATTCGTCAACCCCAATGCTCAACTCTTGACAAATGAGATATCGTTGGCTGAACTCGTCGCTGCCATTTTAAACTTGAAAAATGGTACGTCGCCAGGCCCAGATGGCGTCTACAATGAGTTCATCAAGAACTGTCACCATCAGTCATAGCATACATTCTTCGACTCTTGAATGGTTGCATTAATCTCTCTTCTGTTCCGACGACTTGGAGGAATGGAACTGTCTTTACCATTCATAAAGACGGTAGCCAATCCGAGCCAGGCAATTACAGACCTATTACCTTGCTCTCCTGCTTGTACAAATTGTATACAGCCATTCTTGCAGCCAGACTCTCAAGAATGATAGAGGAACCATCTTCCAATCCTCTCCACAACTTCTCTCCAACACAGTTTGGCTTTAGGCCAAACCGTTCGACAGAGCAGTCACTCCATGCTCTCAATGCCATCTTCCTTGACTCCAAAACATTCAAAAAGGAACTCCATGTCGCGTACATCGATGTACGGAAAGCCTTCGACACAGTTCGTCTTGACTCTGTCATCCATGGTCTACATCTTAAAGGTGCCAACAATCACTTTATTCAGATCATCACCTCCTTGATGAACAACTCGTCGGTAAGAATTATCAACCCTCACGGTCCTGTCACCTGTAACATTGGTGTCAAGCAAGGGTGTCCCTTGTCACCTCTTCTATTCAACATATTCTTGGATCCTCTTCTTCACCATCTCTCTTCTATGGATGGCTACAATATCAACAATCGATCTGATAGCACTAAATGCAGTAATTTAAATTATGCTGATGATATGGTGTTAATAGCTGCTAAACATAAATTATTACAAGAGCTTGTAAATTGTGTAAACGCTTTTATGACATACCACTTCATGTCAATCAACACCTCTAAGAGTGCATACACTAGGAGAACTAAAGTTAAAAATCTCGAAAATAATCAAAATTGGTACCCTTCCTCTTCCTTTTCTTCTAGATCTTGCAAATACTACAAATACTTGGGAGTACATATTCAATTAAATCTAGTATTCGATAATCATCATAAAATAATAACAAAAAAAAATCATCCCAACACTTGATCATATCGCGAGGAAAATTCTTTCAGTTCCTCAAGTCATTTACACCAACAAGAGCAAGAGCAACTCTCCTCGCCTCCTCTCCCCCCTTCATCACTGACAGGTACTGTCTCTGAAGATGGGTACTGGCTACTACCTTCACAGATGGTTCCTGTTCAAGTTATGATCCTCCTCCTCAACAATCCCGTATCGACTTTAGCATCGATCCTCCCCACCCCCTTCAAAATATAAATCTAGTTTTGGTATTTATATTCCTTCAACGTCCTCCTCCTCTGACTCTAATATTGAGTTTAGCAGTAGATCAACGTGGTTGCAGACAATAAACTGCGCAGAATTGGAAGCTATTGATCAATGTGTTAGTAATATATTAAACTGATACGATGATCTCTTTCTTTGTTGATCAGTTGCGACTGCCGTCATCGTTACTAATATTATTATTTACATTATCGATTAAGGTTGTTGGATCTATGTTGTTCAAGTAATTAAAAGTTATTCCATTATTCTTTCTTCTTTTAGTAACATGATGCTCGGCGGCGTTTATTGTCTTTGTGCTTGTTGTTGTTGTTTCCTCATTGTCATCTTCATCATTGTCATCATCATTGCCATCATGATCATTTTGGGTGGTCAGACTATTAGAATTATTGGCAAATTGAAATGTATTCATTATTCTTTCTCTCATAATCTGTCAAAAAAGAATAATAATAAAGTGGGTAATAAAAAAAAATAATAATAAAGAAGGTCTTCCCTCAATCACTTTTTATAAATTGTGGGGAGAAAGAAATAATAATAAATAAAATATTATTCCTTCTTTCTTTGATAAACCCATTTATGATGCAGCGCAATGGTTTTTCTAGTACTGCTGTAAAAGGTTCCAATGAATCGAAAGTTACTTTGATGTGAAATAAATGGTCGTTGGTAGTTGGGAGGTTGGGTGGTTCGTCTGACAGAGATCTTTTGGACATTGTCATAAGTTAAATATGATTGGTCGTCAGGTTGGGATGGGTTGGGTAAAAACACCAATTCATTCACCTGTGCATTGTATTTACTGATTTGCGCAATATTGGTGTCAGTGAATGATAGTTTGGTGATGTTGGATGGAAGTTGTGTTTGAATTTGTTGATCTGTCAAAGGGGCGTAATGTGGATATGTTGGAAGGGTGTCTGAAATAATTCTTAAATGTCTGAGTTTTGGTAATCTATCCAACTTTGGAATGGCATCAAATGAGTTGATTGATACTGCTTCCAATGATTGTGTTAATGGCCATCTATTTGGATCGTCTTCCTCACCCTCTTTATCATTTAGATCTTTGAATAGAAATTGGTTGTCTGGATAGACATAGTATAGTTTTCTAAGTGGTATATCTTTTAATTTATGAATAACGCTTCCACTATCTGGATCTAGTCTCCAATATGATAGATCCAATGAAGTAATAAATTGCAAGCGAGTTGACAGCTTTTGGATAAGATTTCCAACGTTTGTGACAAACTGTGGAGTGAGCATAGACGGCTCAAACATTAAACGTTGTACATTTGAGTAGTGATGGAGGTCGAGAAACTCCCAATTTTGGTGACCAGCGTTGTGGTAGCTATCAATGGTGAGACTTTTGATGGATTTACCAATCAGACAATATCGATTTGAAAAGTGTTTATGGTATGTTGACATTTCAGATTCTTCAGATCCTAGGGATGAGAATGCAACTCGATTGACAAGACGATTTGAAATATATTCAAATAATCTTTTGCATGTCAATGACAATCTAAATCGACGTTGATTGATTTGTTTGAGCATATTTTCATTTCTATATGTACCAAAACTTGGCAACTGATCCTTGTGTATTGGACATATTGATTTGGCCAAGGCGAATTCTTTTGCTTTTTTGATATAATCTGATGATGTTTGGTGATTATAGTATTGGTAATGATTTTGATTTACCGTACATGTTTCAATCTCGCAAGTACAATAATAACTATTCCAATAGTATCTGAAAATCTTTTCGACTAAATAGTAGGGAAGTGTTGAATTGTTGATGGTTGTTGTGGTTGTGGTGGTGGGATCTACAACTATTTGTATTGGTGGAGTTTCAATTTTAATCTCTTCTGTTGCTGTTGTTGTAGTTGTTGATTTAATGAAATGGAATTGTCTTTTTGTTGCTTTAAATATGGCACCAATGTATTCATATCCAATTGTTTTAAATTCATTTATCACCTTTTCTGTTATTTCATAATAATTGGTTATAATGAGCTTCTTGACATTGAATCCAGTAAATGGTGTGGTTGGAATATTGACTCCTCCAGTGTTGATAGAATATTTTACTGTTTCAACAGTTGGAGGGACGGTGAATGGAAAGGGTAACACTTCACCACCACGGCTGTGTTGCACGAGCTTTGTAACTTTTGGGTGATCAAACGATGCAAAGGTGTACGCGTTGGGATGATAGGTATGCAAGTTTGGCATTTGTTGTGGTGGATGAATGTTGCTGACTTGGATCGTGTTGGCTAGGTTGGGAGAGAGTGTAACTGGTTCAGTACACCATATAGCAGGCAGTAAAAGCTTTACAATACCTGGATGAAGAACGTCCAAGAATTCTTGTCGACCTGTATGTTGTGCATAGACCACATTGATCGATGTAAGATTCTTGAATTTGGATAGGTGGAACTTTGGGTTAAGATAGCCTCGCCAAGTCAACGATTTGATATTCTTGAATAGATTTTGGAGACCCTTGAGATACTGTGGTCGAATGCTGACATTGTCTATCGATAGCTTTTCGACCGATGAAAGCACCGACGTGTTGAAATTGTTAAAGTTGGCAAACGCGTAGTGTTGGGTGATTGTAAGCTGTTTGGGTGCTTTGATTGGACAATATTGATTGTTGATGTGCTCCCAAAGGTCTTGTTGGAATGCAAGTCGAATGTTGGTAAAGGACTTGGATGACAGGAACTGGTTGACTCGTTTAGATATACCAAGTAGTTGGTATCTCCATTTGTTTCGGTCGATGGTACTATAACAAACAAAGGGGTGTGAAATGTTGATCAATGGCTCCAAACCATTCAAATAGTGGTATGTGTGCATTGGACATTTCATTCTTGATTCTTTGTACATGTCCAACAATGGTTGATAGACTGGCCACATTTGAAGGTGACCAAGTTGTGTCGACACTTGTGGTCTTATACTACTAACAAATTGATGACTATAGTAACAAGTACAAATAGATGATTCAGTCCAAACTAGATCGAGTATTCTACCGATGATTGGCCATGGTAATGAATATTCAAGCATTCCCTTGTTATAATCATACAGAGGATTATTGTCAATCATTTTGGTTTTGTATTGAAATCGATCATTTTGTATCTTTAGAATATTGTTGATGATTGTATCTTTGTTTTGGTTCATTGATCCTTCAATATCCAATCTTTCACAAATGACAAGTAAATCTTTTTTAGTTTTACTCTTTAATTCAATTCTGTTGTACCTTCTTTCATCTCGAGTCACTTTTAGAGAATATAAAAGAGGTGAGAGTGAATAAGTAAGATGATCATTTGTAGTAATATTTGTCCTAATTGATATTTACCCTTTTCTTCAACATCAACATCATCTTCAAAATGAATTCTTTTGTTGTTATTATTAAACTGATACGATGATCTCTTTCTTTGTTGATGTGTATCTACAACAGTTTGATTATTATTATTATTATTATTATTATTATTATTATTATTATTATTATTATTATTTACATTATCTATGACGGTTGTTGAATCTATATTGTTCAAGTAATTAAAAGTCATTCCATTATTCTTTCTTCTTTTAGTATTAGATGTACTTGTTGTTGCTGGTCTATCCAACAAGATGACATCGTCACCGCCGTCATCATAATCATGGTTATTATTATCATTTGTTGAATCTATATTGTTGTTGTTGTTAAAGTAACTAAAGGTCATCCCATTATTCTTTCTTCTTTTAGTAACATCAGTATTTACATTATTTATAGTTATAGTTGCTTTCTCGACACCATCTTCTTCATCGTATTCATCTTCACTATTATTATTATTAGTTGTTGAGTCTATAAGGTTGTTGTTGTTATTATTATTCAAGAAACTAAAAGTCAATCCATTATTCTTTCTTCTTTTCGTAACATGATGCTCGGCGACGTTATTATTACTATCACTGTTGGTGGTGGTTGTTAGACTATTAGAATTGTTCTTATTTGCAAATTGAAATGTATTCTTTCTTTGTCTCATTATCTGTCCATCTTTGTAGTATTATCAATAGAGAAACAACAAAAAATGTAATTCTGAAAATCTTTGAAAATCCAAGTAATAAGAATATTATAAAATTATAATACTTTTGTTTTTTATAACATGTTTAAAGTACAGTATAAACAAACAAGCAACCACCTAAACATCAAAAATAATATCAAAGCTAATGCATTCAGACCATAATAAAAAAGAATTATATATTTATTTCAATTAATTTATATTGTATTCCTTCTTTCTTTGATAAACCCATGTATGATGGAGTGCATTGGTTATTCTAGTACTGCTGTAAAAGGTTCCAATGAATTCAAAGTTACTTTGATGAGGAATAAATGGTCGTTGGTAGTTGGAAGTACTGTAGGTTGCTTTAATAGAGATCTTTTGGATATTGTCATAGGTTAAAAACTGGTTGTCAAGTTGGGAAGGGTTGATGTTGGGTAACAACACCAATTCATTCACCTGTGCATTGTATTTACTGATTTGGGCAATATTGGTATCCTTGAATGATAGTTTGGTGATGTTGGATGGAAGTTGTGTTTGAATTTGTTGATCTGTCAATGAGACATTTTGTGGATATGGGGAGTTATCTATAATGATTCTTAAATGTCTGAGTTTAGGTAACCTATCCAACTTTGAAATAACATCAAAAGAGTTGATTGATACTGCTTCCAATGATTGTGTTAATCGCCATCTATTTGGATCATCGTCATCTTGTTGTTGTTGTTGTTGTTGTTGTTTGAATAGAAATTGGTTGTCTGGATAAAAATAGTATAGTTTTCTAAGTGGTATATCTTTTAATTTATGAAGAGCACTTGCACTGCCTGGATCTATTTTCATATGTGATAGATCCAATGAAGTAATAAATTGCAAACGAGACAATGATTGGATAAAGTTTCCAATGTTTGTAAAAAAGTATGGATTGCAGGATTCATACATAAAATGTTGTACATTTGAATAGTGGTGGAGGTCGAGAAACTCCCAACTTTGGTCACCCGAGTTGTGGTAGCTATCAATGGTGAGACTTTTGATGGATTTACCAATCAGACAATATTGATTTGAAAAGTGTTGGTGGTATTTTGATATTTCAGATTCTTCATATGAGAATGCAACTCGATTGACAAGACGATTTGAAATATATTCAAATAGTCTTTTGCATGTCAATGTCAATCCAAATCGACGTTGATTGATTTGTTTGAGTACACTTTCATATCTATATGTACCAAAACTTGGTAAAATATATTTGTGTATTGGACATATTGATTTGGCCACGACAAATTCTTTTGCTTGTTTTACATAATCTGTTATTTGATAATGGTATTGGTTTGGATTTAATGTATTTGTTTCAATCTCGCAAGTACAATAATAACTATTCCAAGAGTATCTGAAAATCTTTTCGATTAAATAGTTGGGAAGTGTTGAATTGTTGACTGTTGTTGATGTGGTGGGTACTTGTATTATTTCTGGCGGTGTTGTTTCAATTGTTATATCTGGTGTTGGTGTTGTTGTTTTAATAAAATTTAGCCATCTTTTTGTTGCTTTAAATATTGTTCCGTGATATTCATATCCACATCTTTTAAAATCATTTATCGTTTTATCTGATATTTCATAATGACTCTGTATCATGAGTTGTTTGACGTTCAATTCACTAAAAATATCAGTATTGAAATTATTATTGGAGTGATCTCTAACGAATTTTAAGGTTTCAACAGTTGGAGGGGGAAGAGAGGTGAATGTTGACGTTGGAAAGTTGTGATTGACTATCTTTTTAATTTTGGGGTGATTAAACGAGGAGGACGTGTCGTATGATGGGAAGTGGGTGGTGGGGGGGATATGGAAGGTGTGTAAGTTTGGCATTTGCAATGGTGGAATAATGTTGCTGACTTGAATTGTGTTGGCTAGATCGGTTGAGAGTGTGGCTGGTTCGGCACACCATGCAATAGGCAGTATAAGCTTTACAATACCTGGTTGAAGAACGTCCAAGAATTCTTGTCGATTTCTTTTTCTTGGTACACAAGTTATTTTGATCGATGTAAGATTCTTGAATTTGGTTAGGAATTGTGGTCTCATTTTAAGGTAACCTCGTAAAGTCAGCGATGTGATATTCCTGAACATATCTTGCATACCCTTGTGATAGGCTGGGGGAATGTACAAGCCCTCACTGATCGTCAACTTTGCAACCGATGCAAACGTCAGAGTATTGAGACCGGCAAAGTTTTGATAGTCATAGCTTTGAACGATTGTAAGTTGTTTTGGCGTCTTGATTGGACAATATTGGTTGTTGATGTGTCCCCAAAGGTCTTGGTTGAATACAAGTCTAACATTATTAAAGTATTTGGATGACAGAAACTGGTTGACTCGTTTAGATATACCAAGTAGTTGGTATCTCCATTGGTTTCGGTCATTGTTACTATAACAAACAAACGGACCTCCAATGTTGATTGATGGATAGATATCGTTCAAATAGTGGTATGTGTGCATTGGACATTTCATTCTTGATTCTTTGTACATGTCCAACAATGGTTGATAGACTGGCCACATTTGAAAGTGATAAAACAATTGGTAATTCGAAGGGGATTGCGTTTGTATACTATTAATGAATTTGTGACTATAGTAACAAGTACAAATAGATGATTCAGTCCAAACTAGATCGAGTATTCTACCGATGATTGGCCATGGTAATGAATATTCAAGTAATCCTTTGTTGAAGTTACATAAAGGATTATTGTCAATCATTTTGGTTTTGTATTGGAATCGATCATTTTGTATCTTTATGATATTCTTGACGATTGTATCTTTGGTTTGATTCATTGTTGCTCTAATATCCAATCTTTCACAAATGACAAGTAAATCTTTTTTGAGCTTACTCTTTAATTCATCTTCTTTGTAGGACGTTCTACTTTTATCTATCGTCAATTTAAAAGAAAGAAAGAGTTAGTCATTGATCATTGGCTGTACATTGATTGATATTTACCCTTTTCTTCATCATCATCATCAAAATGAATTCTTTTGTTGTTATTATTAAACTGATATGATCCACCAATAACAGTTGTTGCTGGGTTATTATTATTATTTGAATTAAAAGTCATTCCATTGTTCTTTCTTTGTCTTTTTGTGACATGCTCTACATTTACAGTATTTGTAGTTGTTGAAGTTGTTGTTGTTTCCTCATTGTCATCTTCATCATTGTCATCATCATCATTATTATTATTACTATCACTATTGTTGTTGGTGGTGGTCAGACTATTTGAATAATTATTCTTGTTTGCAAATTGAAATGTATTCTTTCGTTGTCTCATTTCATTATCTATCTGTCCAAACAATAATAATGAATGATGATGTCTCTAGGAATTCCAATTTACTTTAGGTTTTATTATTATTTTATTATCAAATAAAATAAAATAAAAAATAAGTGCACAAGGAAACATGCATCACACAACTATAAAATAAGTATTCTTGGAATTAACTGTTAGCTCCACTCTCTATTGAATATGATGCGTGAGAAAGAATGTCTTGAACAATAAAACTTATCTAAGTTTCATTTGAAATATATTACAATTATATGAATGAAATGTAAAATTGATTGAATTACTAACATCATAAATAGTATCAAAGCTAAATAACATTACATTGTGTTGTTTACTAGTAACTATAGATGCTATTTGTTTAAGAAATAATGTTATGTAAGAAGGAGAGATGGATGAACTACATAAACTAAAAACGATAGACCATCAGCAGAGCAAAAAAAAATTAATAAACAATTACATGTAACATTACATTTTTTTTACTTTTAGTATTAACAATAATAATAATAATCATAATTAATTAATTATGAATGATGATGTCAATAGAATAGTGATATTAGATCCTGTAGTTGTATCAAAGATTATAACGTATTGCTTTTATTCATCGCAACAGTTTAGATTTAAACTATCATTGTCTCTCGTCTCCAAGAGGTATCATCGGTTGATTGGATGTCTCAACACGACATGTGACCTTGTACCACCATCGACAACATCACGTGCAAAGCAAGATTGTCAGTTATTGAGTCATCTCTCTAATCAGTACTGCAGCTTAAACACAATCAACAAGTTAATAACAAATCAATCACAGTTGAATTCATTGGCACATGATATTGAAGTTTCATCTTCCAATACATCATCTTTATCTTCTTCATCTTCTTCTTCATCCTCTACATCGCCTTTATTATATACATCAGATAATGTATTAAAATATGTTGGAGAATTGATTATCGATGAAACTACGTCATCGTCGATGGCATGCTCGTTGTCAAGTCAGGCACAACAGTTGATTAAGCATATTGACCATTTGTACTCGTTTAGACTAAGGTCTGCACATCTCGGTCTACATGCAACTCTGTTGCAGTCACTACTAGAGACAAATATTAAAGAGTCGTTGGAAGAGTTAGAGATATGGCAGATTGTCGATTCGTCAGTCGTATCATCGGCGATTGATATCATCAAAAGTATGATGTTGCCATCTATCAAATCACTCAAGTTGATATTATACGACTCGTTGGATCTACTAAAGATATTTGATATATCAGACCTGGGTGGCGGTGGTGGTGCCACCGTCCCCAAACAGACACTTCAACAGAGCTTCTCCATCAACCTACCGAATCTGACTCGCCTGTGTCTGTCAATTCGTTTGATGAACATGTTTCTCAGTGCTCTTGGATCAGGTTCGACAAACTCGTCTACTTGTAAACTACAGTCACTCCACATCATCCACGACAAGAATACCAAACAATTTAATAGCAACCGATCGGCTTTAGTCAGTTTCCTCACCGATAACACATCACTGACTAAATTGTCTGTCCCATTTGCACTCGACCATCGACTGGTTGACGCCATCGACCGACATCCATCGATCCAACACTTGCGCAAGGTTCGTGATGCCGCGCCCATCAAATTCCCCAAACTACGATCGATTGGAATCTACCAAATGACCGTCAACAATGGAGGACTAGACTACGGCGGACTATTCCAAAAACAAGTGTCACTAGACAACCTTGAAATAGATACTACCAACTCTCAATTGGAAACGATTAAATTAGATCACGATGTACATATATACGAACAAACTCTAGTGAAATATCTTCGGGTCACCTCGACTCTTGTCACAATTCAATGTGGTATATCAGATTCTATACTTCAAGCCATTCGATTAAATCAAACCATCAAACATCTTTCATTCATCTCCAATTCCAATGTAAATAATTTACAAGATATTATAAAATTAATTAATATCATTCCTCAACATTTTAACAACAACAATAATAATAATAATAATAATAATAATAATAATAATAATAATAACTATACTACCAATAATAATATAATGACAATTAGATTTATGATATTAATGAATCAACAACAAGCAAGACTTGATAATATTAATAATAATGCTGCAGCTGCTGGAGGATCAAATATAACAACTGTCCTCAACCAACTATTTGATCAACTACGCAACTACCTTGACCTACAACCATCCATGTATAAATTGATGAATTTCAGTATATCTAAATTCAAATTAAATCAAATACTTTTAATTGAATTTCAACAGAAATAAATAAATCAATTAAAGGTAAATAATAATAATAATAATTAAATTAAAGGGATATGTTTATATTTATATTTTAATTTATTTACTTATTTTCTTCCTTTCTTTTCTTTTGATAATCTTCAATTAAAGAATTGTAGAGTTCTTTAGAGACTGAAGCATGCTTGCTGTATTCCATGGTGAATTCACCCTTTCCTTGGGTGGCAGAACGGAGTTCAGTAGAGTAACCAAACATATTGTTGAGTGGGACTTCGCACTCGATGATGAGGTTTTCACCTTGAGCGTTGGTGTTGAAAATGGCACCCTTACGACGATTGATACCACCGATTACGGAGCCTTGGAATTCGGATGGGATGAGGACTTCGACCTTCATGATTGGTTCGAGAATCATTGGATCGGCAACCTTGAAACCTTCCTTGAAAGAGTTGACGGCACAAATTCTAAAAGCCAATTCAGAGGAATCGACTGGATGAGTGGCACCGTCATTGACGACGAAACGAACACCAGTGATTGGATGACCGATCAATGGACCGTTGATGACAGCGTCGTTGAAACCCTTCTTACAGGCTTCGATAAAGTTTGGTGTAATAGCGTTACCAATGATATCGTTGACAAATTCATTACCGGTTTCATCGGCACCCATTGGTTCGATGTAACCCAACATCTTGGCGTATTGACCTTGACCTCCAGACTGCTTCTTGTGTGTGTATTGGTACTCTCCACGTTGTTGGATAGTCTCCTTGTAGGCGACCAATGGCTTACCAACAATACACTCTACTCCATACTCACGCTTCATACGCTCGACATAAATATCAAGATGTAATTCACCCATACCTGAAATAATCATTTCTCCACTGTCTGGGTCCGATTGTACTCTGAAAGTTGGATCTTCCTTTTGGAATTTACTCAAAGCCTTTGAAAAGTTATTTTGTCCATCTTTACCCTTTGGTTGAATTGAAAGTGACATTACTGGATTTGGTACATGCATAGATGTCTAGAAACAAACATACAAATAGAATGTTAGAATATATCTTTTCTTTTCTTTTTTTGATTTGATTTGATTTGTTTCTAATCATACCATTGTATAACTTAAATTTTGATGAGTAAAAGTATTACCAGAATAACAATCAACACCAAACATGGCACAGATTTCACCTGGACCGACTTCAGAGACTTCTTCCATATCGGCAGCGTGCATTCTGACGAGTCTGGGAACCTTGAGCACCTTGTTGAGGTTGACGTTTTTGATGACGTCGCCACGCTTGAGGGTGCCTTGGTAGACTCTCATATATGTAAGTTGACCGAAACGGCCTTCTTCGAGCTTGAATGCCAAGCCGACAAATGGCTTCTTGGGGTCGGGGATCATCTCGACTTCAGCCTCATTGTTGGCAGTGTCGAGTGCGATATTGGCCTTTTCCGATGGGTTGGGGAGGTACGAGTTGACACCGTCAAGCAAGAGCTGGACACCAATGTTCTTGAATGCCGATCCCATAAAGACTGGTACAAACTTTCGGGCGACGGTACAACGACGGATGGCGTCACCTAGAGTCTTTTCGTCTGGCATGTTGTTGGGGAAGTCGTTCTCAATGATCCACTCACCAAGCTTGTCGTCGACGTTGGCAACGGTTTCAATGAGTTCGATACGCTTCTCGTTGAATTGTGGGATTAACGAATCGGGGATATCAACCTCTTGAATCTGACTACCCTTCTCTCCAAAGAGGAAACCCTTTCCTTTGATGAGATCCACTACACCCTCGAGATTGACTTCGAGACCGATGGGGATTTGAACGGCGGCAGCGTTGAGTTGAAGTTTACGACGTAGTTGGTCGATAACGTTCCATGGGTTAGCTCCAACACGATCCAACTTGTTGATGAATGTGAGACGTGGTACGTTGTAACGACGCATTTGTCTGTCGACTGTAATGGTTTGACTTTGTACACCAGAGACACCACACATGACCAAAACAGCACCATCGAGCACACGAAGAGCACGTTCTACTTCGATTGTGAAATCAACGTGACCTGGTGTATCGATAATGTTGACATGGTTCTCCTTCCACTTGCAATAGGTGGCAGCTGATTGAATAGTGATACCCTTTTCACGTTCCAAATCCATAGAATCCATCTTGGCACCGACACCATCCTTGCCCTTGACATCGTGAATCTCCTTGATACGACCAGTGTAAAAGAGAATACGTTCGGTCAATGTTGTCTTGCCCGAGTCAATGTGTGCAGAGATACCAATGTTACGAAGATTGCTAATCGAGTTGGTCGAGTATGCACGCATGAATTGGCTCATTGGCTTGATATTTTGTGCGTTAAAACACACTGATGCTTGTTTGATGGCATGTGACTTTATACCATTCGATCCACTTGCAAATACTCTTAAAAATGATGCCATCTCTTCTCTCCTCTCTCTCTCTTAAGTCAAGTATAGATAGATAGATAGATAGAAAGTAAAGGAGAAGGGGGTGTATGTACTTCTTCGTTTTAATGAAACACAGTAAAGAGTTAAAAAGATCTGATCACAAAAAAAAACGAACGATTTTTTTTTTTTTTTTTTTTTTTTTTTTGCAAGCAAACCTAAATTGGGATTAATTAGTTGATTTATTCATTTATTATTATTATTATTATTATTTTTTAATAGTTATATTATATTTAAATAAAAGTGAGTTGATGTAATATAGAGATAAATCAAATGGATCAATTGAAGCGGGATTTAGGATTGGTTGATTTGGATTGTTGTTGAAGATATCTTGATTTCTGTCTTTGAGTTTTGAAATGATGGTTGGAGCAATTGTATCTAGACCATGAACCGAAATAACTAATTCTAAAATGTGTGGTCTAACAAGAGACATTGTACAAGTGACCATGTCCTTGATGACAACTAATTTACATTTACCATTAAATGCCAAGTACCTTGTTACATCCATTATATTACCATGTTCTATACATTGTTGGTAGAGTGCTTCAGTTGGTAAATGACCACATTCAACAAGATGAATGATAAAATCTAAATCAATGTGAACGGGGTCGGGTGAATCTACCGGTAACCTTGGTTGTAGATAAACCGTGAGTAGGTTATAATCGACGTCTCGAATCGATGAAATAATACCTTTTGATTCTAGATATCTAACTACTTGTGGAAGAAGTCTTGATCTTTTGTGACTGACAAATAGATTAAAGACGTCTTGTTGAGTATACCCATACGATGAATAATCCAATTTAAAATCAGGATTATTGTCTAGAATAAACTTTAACATTTCAAATGATTTAAAATGTGATATTTGTTTCTCCAATAGTCTCTTTAGTGATTTATCCAAACTATAAAATGGTTCCTCTTCATAGTACCAATTGGGTAATGGTTGTAGATGATTGGTGGTGTTGGTGTTTCGGTTGATATGTTGGATAATTTGAATCAACATTTCAAGATGATTAAAGTTGATACAGAAATACAACAAGCTCTTGCATTGGTGGAATAGGTTTACATCACCACCACCATCATCATCATCGTTGGGATCACACTCACCAACAACATACCAAAAGATTTGATTGGTATCATTAGAGTTGGTTTTGTTTTTGATACACTCTTCCAAAATCGACAAACAATTATCTTTTGTACCCAACAACGATGTCTTTAGACCACCATCGATAAAGGCTATCTTGAATACATCCAATGTCATCCAAGCAAGATTGTCAATAGTGGTACGTAAAATAACCGATGGGTTAAGAGCGAGACCCAACGAATGTGAAAAGAGTTGTTGTGTCATTGCCAAGTTGTTGTTTCCAAGTGCCTTTCTCAAATACCCTTCAACATTCTCGAATGTAATACCATCCTTTAATTCCACGTTTTCATCTATATTCCATCGATGTCCATCTGGATCATAACGAAATGTTGTAAATGTATCTTGTTGTTTAAACGACAAGTCAGAGAACGACTCTTCAAAAGGATACTCTTCATCTTCCGAATCAATATGAGGACAATCTGAATGATAATGTTGTATGACTGAATCTAATATTCTTTCATTGATGTTGTTGTGTGTTGTAATAATATAGTCTCTTTGATTCTTGATATCATACAATGAAGCATAGTGGAGGATGTAGTAGGTGACTTCATGATGAATACTTTTATATCGAGTATAGATGGTTTCAATAACATCCATTCTACGATCTCTTGAAGCATACTTTATGATTCTCTTTAAATCAGGAATTACGAATCCTCTGACCTCTGCAAAGTCTCTCTTGTACTTTTCTTCTTGTTCGAAGATGAACTTTGTTTTAACGTACTCCCAACATTTAAACAAAGTCAATAGTCTGATATCCTTTATAATATCGACCCATTTGTATCTCATTACAACTCTATCTCTTTTCTTGAAAAAGATTGAGCTGAATTGGTTGTTGCTCTTCTCCTCTGCTTGCGCTCTATCTGTTATTTCCTTCTTCAACGTTGATAAGTGACTATGTATGAATTGAACCTCTCTAAATATTCTATGTCTCAATAAATTATTATTTATAATACATTTTAAACTACTATATGTTTTATCATTATTACACATTATTATTATTATTTCTATGCACCCTTCTTTTGATGATCAAAAAAAACAAAAAACATTATTTTTTTTAAGGGTACCCCCTCCTTACTTAGGATATTTTCATAAAGATGGATAGATATTTTGTTAGATTAAATATATAAAGAGATATTTATTTATTTATTTATTTTATTTCTACATTTTCAAAAATAGATCTATTTTTGGAATTGTGTTGGGACTATACCCTGAAATCAATCTCAAATAACTGGGGGACTGAGAGTTGGTAGACTGACCAATGATTGATAGATTGGAAATTCCCACGGACGTCTGATTACTTCCTCTTTTTTGGATTTAAGAGAATAGACATTGGTTTCCAACTTTTGTAAAAAACAAGAAGATTATTATTATTATTTTAATCTATTGATTGGTTGGGGGGTGGTACAGAACCCTACTTTCAAGTTGTGTCTATAGAGATTTATCATTATCATTGTCAGTTGGTTAAAGAGTGAATGGCTGACTAGCACACTTTTTGGTAAATCAATTTTTGGTTGGTCAATCAAAATATTTTGGTTTTTAAAATTATTTTTGGTCCAAAAATATTCTATTCTATTTTCCATTTTTTTTTTTGGTCCTTTTAGTGGGTGGGTCCAAAAGGTTTAAATCATTCATCGTTATTATTATTATTATACAATACTATACTATACCTATTCTACCTATACTACATATATACAATGAAAATAATAATATTAATCACATTTTTGTTATATTTAACAAATCTAACAATCTCACAAAAGGCTGGTAAATTGAGTCCAGAAGTTCACCCACCTATTACTTGGCAACAATGTGATGCCAATGGACAATGTAATACAGTACAGGGAGAGATTGTAATCGATGCTAATTGGCGATGGGTTCATTCCGACCAAGGTACCAACTGCTACACTGGCAACACATGGAATCCAACCATTTGCCCCGACGACATATCGTGTGCCCAAAACTGTTCCCTGGAAGGTGCCAACTATGAGAGTGTCTATGGTGTCACCACCAACCAAGATTCTGTCCGTCTCGACTTTATCACCCAGAGTCAAGGCAAGAACATCGGGTCACGTCTCTTCCTCATGGCCAATGAAACCAACTACCAACTATTCCAACTACTCAACCAAGAGTTTAGCTTTGATGTCGATGTCAGCAAGTTGGATTGTGGTCTAAACGGTGCTCTCTATCTCGTCTCTATGGACCAAGATGGAGGTATGACTCGTTTCCCCTCCAACTCTGCCGGTGCCAAATATGGTACTGGTTATTGTGATGCTCAATGTCCAAGAGACCTTAAATTCATTTCTGGTCAAGTATGTATCTAAAATGAATTAATTAAAAATATTTAAAATACTTATTCTTTTTTTTTCTTTTCTTTTTTTAGGCAAATAGTGAAGGATGGGTACCATCACCAAATAATCCAAATACTGGAGCTGGTAAACATGGTAGTTGTTGTGCAGAGATGGATTTATGGGAAGCCAACAATATGGCCAATGCTTTGACACCACATCCATGTGACACATCGAGCCAGAGCATGTGTGAGGAAGATGACTGTGGAGGTAGTGCATCATCCAACAGATATGCATCGATTTGTGATCCAGATGGTTGTGATTTCAATCCATACCGTATGGGTAACAAGACATTCTTTGGTCCAGGTCTAGATGTAGACACCAAATCTGTTTTCACAGTCGTCACTCAGTTTGTTACAGATGATGGTACCGAGACGGGAACACTATCGGCAATCAAGAGATTGTATGTCCAAAATGGTCAAGTTATCAGTCAATCGGTATCAACCATTCCAGGTGTCACTGGCAACGAGATTACAACTGACTTTTGTACCACCCAAAAGGATGTGTTTGGTGACCCAGACTCTTTCTCCAAGCACGGTGGTCTTGCAGGCATGGGCAAAGCACTCAAGCAAGGTATGGTTCTCGTACTTTCTCTTTGGGATGACTATTTCTCTGACATGTTGTGGCTTGATAGTTCGTTCCCCGTCACTGCCTCTATCGACAAACCAGGTGTTTCTCGTGGCCCTTGTTCAACCACTTCTGGTGTCCCAACAACCGTTGAATCCACCGATGCAGATGCCTATGTCATCTATTCAAATATTAAAGTTGGTCCAATTAATTCTACTTTTAAGAACAAATCAACAAAGTAATCTAAATCATCTAAATAAATCACCATTCTATAATGATTATTCATTATCCAATTTAAATTTGAAGTAGTAGTACTTGTTGTATGTTGTTTATAGTTGTATATAGTTATTATTATTAATAATATTTATTATTAACTCTGTGAAGTTGGTTGATTTGTAGTTGAAGGTGTAGTTGTAGTTGTATTATTGTTTGTATTATTATTTTTTGTTGTTGGATTAGTCAAGTAAACTAAAATGCCTGATAACATGCCAGTTGCAGTTCCAACCACACACCCTAATCCAATACTACTTGGTCCTGCTCTACCTCCTGTTTGTGATGAATAAAAGTGAGTGAGTAAGATTTATGAGTATTATACTATCATTTGTTGTGATTGATACGCACGTGTATGATATCCAGCCAATAAACCAACTACAGAACCAGCAATGGTTCTAGATATCAATGGTTGATCACCAGTAACATTATTTTTTATAGCTAAATCAGTTCCCAAGAATATAGATGTATACAATGACAATCGATAACTATATATTAATGCACCTCTAACTACATTTTGTCCAATGATTCTTCTTGAGTTCATTCCAAACTAAACGGCAATACAATACATTTTGTTAAAAACTGATCTATCTATCTATCTTTCATTTCATTTCTTTCTCTTACCTCTGAAGGACCAGATAAAGGATTATATGAAGCTTTCTTTAATTGATCACGAATGATATCAAGACCATCTCTATAACCAATGATACCACCAACACCCAAACCAGCAAAGCCCATCAACATTGTATAATTCCTCCATAGATGAAAGTCTGGATGTGCAAGTAAACTATCAAAAGCAGGATACTTTTCATACCAATCTTGGTGTTTCTCTTTACCAAGTTTACCTCCTTTAATGACCTTGTCAATCTCTGCTATCTCCTTTTCCAACTTTTTCTTTCTCTCTGCTAATTCATCACCTTGAAAGCTTTGTAATAATTCATTCTTAATATCTTTATCATCTGTCATTCTCTGTTTGTTTGTTTGTTATGTACTAATAAAAACTACTGTGAATGATCAAAACAAAGAACTTAAAATCGCATTTCATTTTCAAAATCAATTTTTTTCGGAAACAGTATATTTAGAGTAGAAAATAATAATAATAATATTATTTAGTTTTAGTTTTTAAAAGTTTATTTAAATATTAAATATTAATTAATTATTAATTTAGCTAGTGGCCTTGGAACTGTCCTGCTTGAATTCTTTAATCAAATCATCACAATTACAATTTTTTTCATCCTCCCAAGTGGATTCTTGTTGACTGTATCCTTTCCATTTGACGAGGTATTGTGTACGACCATACCGTTTTCTCGACGCCAATATCTTTTCTACATCGTAATCGGTTGGATCTGATTCAAACTTGAATGTATCTACTATCTTTTTCTTTTTGTTATTATTATTATTATTATTATTATTATTATTATTATTATTATTATTATTATTATTATTATTATTATTATTATTATTATTTTTCGTTGTTGGTACTACCCTTCTAGTTGTTGTTGTTGTTGTTGCCTTTCTCTTTTTCTCTTTTTCTAGTGATTTCTTCTTATTATTTTCATTATCGCTAGAACTTTCATCATTATCATCATGCTCTTGTTGTTGTTGTTGTTGTTGTTTCTTTTTCAATTCTATTTTCCTCTTTGTCGCCGATCGAGTAATTGTATGTGGTGAAGATATCTTGGTCTTTTCAAAAGTGGTTTCATTCAACTTTTTCTTTTTGATGGGTTTGGTAACTTCATCATCATCTTCTGTCTCGTAGTCTGATTCCTTTTTCTTCATTTTCTTCTTTTTTAATTCTTTTTGTTCCTCTTCCTCCTCCTCCTCTTGTCTTTTCTTCATCTTTTTTAGATGTTCCTTTTCTTTTTCTTTTTCTTTTTCATTTTCATCATCATCATCGATATCCATTTTATCTTCCTTTTCTTTTGATCGTCCAGTTGAAGAAGAAGAGGAGGAAGAATATTTTAGAGGACTATAGTCGACAGTGGTATAGTTTTTAGAAGTGGATGGAGACGAAGAGTAGAAATCCTCATCATCAAATTCTTGTGTGATTTTAATGACTACATCATCACCTCCATCAATGTCTATATATTGTGATGGTGGTGGTGATGGTGACTTTGTTTTTTTCTTTTTCAATGGTTGTAATTCTACGTCGCTATCCACACTTTTATATTTGTTGGAAGCTGTATCATTATTATTATTATTATTTTCCTTTGACTTTCTTTTAGTTGGTGTTTCCTTTTCTCTTTCATCTTCATCTTCATCACTACTATCTTGAGATTGTTTTCTTTTTAAAGGTTTCTTGTCATTACCACTACCATTAGATTTGTCTTTGTCTTTGTTATTATTAATACTATTTCTTGTCTTTTTTACACTACTTGTTACACTACTACTACTATTGTCGCTTGTGATTGATATTTTCTTTCTCTTGTGATTTTTGGTAGAAGAACCATTTTGATGTTCTTCCTCTTTCTCCTCCTCTTTGTCCTTCTCCTCTTTTTCATTATCCTCTTCATTTCCAGTGTTCATCTTGTCTAAACCATCATCATCATCAACGTCATGACCAGCTTGATAGAAATCTTTATATAAATTTCTACCCTTTTTCTCCTCTTCCTTTTCCTTTTCCCTTTTCTCTTTTTCCTTTCTCTCTGCTTCCTCTTCTTCTTGTTCCTTTTCTCTTTTCTCTTTTTCCAACCTTCTCAAAGCTTGTTCTTTTTCCAATCTTTCTCGGTCTCGTTGCTCCTCTTCAAGCTTTGCTTTCTGAGCTCTGATCCTCTCGGCTCTCTCTCTATCCTCTCTTGCCTTTTCCTCTGCTTTTTCCTTTGCCAATTGCTCCTTTGCAGCTTCTTCCTTGGTCGGTATCTTGAAAACGAATCGACTCATTGGTGAGTGAGCATAAAGAGGTGTTTGTGTAAAATTAGGGTTAGTGGGTGTCGTCGTAGTTGATGTTGTATTATATGGTGGTTGTTGAGTTGGTGGTTTAGGTGTAGGTGTAGGTGTAGGTGCAGGTGTTGCAGCAGCAGCAGCAGTCTTTTTACTAGCAGGAGATGCTTTCCTCTTTGCCATCAAAGGTTGAGTATGATAAGTATGATGAGTGGTAGTAGCAGCAGCAGCAGCAGGAGGAGGAGGAGGATGAGATGGTGTCGACACATTATTATTATTACGCAATATTTCATTCATTTGGAACTGCGCCGTTTTCAACTTTGTTAAATATGTTTTACGTGTATGGTCGTCTATCAATGCAATCTTTATATATGCACATCCAATTTAAATAAATAATCAACCAATCAATCAACCAATTTAATGAATCAATCAAGTTAGTTAGTTTCAATCATCGACCATATATATTGACTATGACTACTATACCTTTGCTTCATTGAGTACTTGAAATACAAGATGATCTTCGCTTGATTTATCTATTGAGATTGCAAATAGAGAATGTTTAGTTTTGATTTATAATAATGTATACTATACATTATATCAATATGAATGCATACCAGGATGAACAGTCTTTGCCATTGTTCTAAACTTCTTTTTAACCTCATCTGCAGTGCAGTTGTAAGGTAGGTCAAACACTCTAAAGAAGTTATCTTTGTTGGTCATAATATGAGCCTTTAGTTTCTGATATTCTTCGCCCATCTCTTCTTGTCTCTCTTGTCTCTCGTTTATTGTAGTATCTACCAAACACACTACATCAATCAACTACTATCTATATATATATATAAAAGTATAAATATACGTATATGAGTAAAGAAGCAATACTCTATTACTATCTCTACTTTCTACTTTCTATCTTTGTTTAAAACAAACAGAGTACTCTAAAACTTTTCACGATCGCATTCAATCTTTGGTTTCCCCTTACCCACACACTGTGAAAAGAATATGGGCGCGAATTAATTTTGAATAACCATAGTTGGAAGTTCATTTTCAAATATTTGTGTCTTTATCTCTCAACACACACCAATATAGATATATATTATAGATAGATCTTTAAAAGATGAAGAGAAATGGAGGAGGTGATATAAGTACTACAAAGAAGAAGAAGAACAACAGCGATGATGGTGTTGTACAACAAGAAGGAGGAGGAGAAGAGGAGAAAGAGAGAAGTTCATCATCGGTACTACAGAATAGTATTGTTGGAGCATTCTATTTGATTGGATTACAAGTTGGTAGTCGTATATTGACATTTGTGTTGAATACGTTGATGGTGACAGCAGTGGATACTGGTATCTATGGTATCTTTGCAATCGAGTATCAATTGGTAGCTTCCATCATTCTCTTTTTATCGCGTGAAGCTATTCGTCGTACTTGTATACGTGTCGACTTGACTCAATCAAAGTCTGGCGGAGACAACCAACAATTGGCAAGACTAGTCAACCTTAGTTGGGTGGTTATCCCAGTTGGTATAGTCATCTCGTATCTTACATACCACTTTTTCGATAGTAAGATGGGTGACAAGGCCGGCATTGAACACTATCAAACCGGACTACACATATTCGTTCTAGCATCATTCATGGAATTGATGAGTGAACCCGTCTACATCCTAACACAAAACATGTTACTCTTCAAAGTTCGTACCATCGTCGAAGGTGGTGCTCTATTCCTCAAAGGTGTATCAACCTATTATTTTGTTGTAATGCATAATGTATGTAGTATAAATAATATATATATATTAATAATAAGAGAAGAATAGTGTATACTAATGTAACGATTGTTAACAATGTGTATTTGTAGATGGGATTAAAAGGATTTGGATATGCTCAAGTTGTATATTCAGTCGTTTTAATAGTTGGATATTATGGTAATTTCATCTTATCTATTATTCGTAGCAATCGTGGAAAAGGAGGAGATACAGCTGGACAAGTAACCATAACTAGTGTGAGTCAGTTACTCCCTAGATTCAGTGGTATCAATGTATTGGTTGGATCAGAGTTATGGTATATGACAGCCATGTATACATGGCAATCAATCCAAAAGTTACTATTGACAGAGGGTGAAAAGATGGTTATGTACACCAACTCGGTTGATCTAGTTAGTCAAGGTATCTTCTCGGTCGTATCTAATCTGGGGTCATTGGTAGCTAGATTCTTTTTACAACCTATTGAAGAATCTTGTTTCGCCATGTTCCCCAAATTATTTGCTAATCGTCAAGACTGGGATACTGGACACCGTGTACTGACGCTGCTCATGAAAATGATGATTATCATCGGATTGACATTTATGTGTTTTGGTCCATTCTATGCTGGCGCACTCCTCCATATCTTGTATCGTGGTAAATTCGATGCTACCAATGCTGCCCTCGTAATGGGTATCTATTGTGTCTACGTCTCTTTTATGGCGTTGAATGGTGTCTCTGAGGCATTTGTACAGAGTGTGTCAAAGAGCGACCAACTCCGTCGTCTCAACTGGGTACTCATCGTCATCAGTATAGTCTATCTCTCATGTACCGCCCTATTCTCTTTATTATGGGGTACCATTGGTATTATTTTAGCTGGTGTTGCTAGTATGAGATCAATTCAATATTCAATATCAATCAAATATCAACCATTCTAACTAACTATCCCATCCCTTTATTTTTTAATTAATTTAACCTTGATTATATTCTTTTTTAGATATGTTATTAAGAATATTATATAGTATTTATTTTACATATTATTTCTTTAGTGATGTTAAAGATTTTTCAATGTACCATATGTTGCCTCGAAAGAGTGTGTTGGCACTCTACATTGCATCGTTTGTCGTCACGATGGCATCCAACCATTTCATCTATATTCCCAACCCCTCCTCTTTCAACCACCTCATTATTCACATTGGCGTCGGATGCGTCTGTTTTGGCACCATCATCATCGCCCTCTATCTAACAGAGGCCAATACATTTAGAGAATTTAAACGTGTCTTGAAATCAAAAGGCAATTGATTGATCATCCATTAACTTGTAATTATCATTTTCATCATGATTCAATAAATAAATAAATGAATAATGAATAAAGAATGATCCGTTGATTAAAATCTCGTTGATTGTTCACAGCACAATAAACAAAAAAAATTCAAAAAAACTTGGTGATCATCATCAAAATGAGGTTCCTCAGCATCAGAATGATTAGTTAGTTAATTAATTAATTAATTCATATTGCAATAATGTTCTTTCATGTAAGAGAATAACACATTAACAACCACAGCATCAGCAGCAGCAGCAGCAGCAATATACATCATCATCATCGATTGAAATCAACAACAAAATATGAAGAATGAATGGATGGAACATATGATGATTGATATTGGTTGCGATAATAATGATGATGATGATAATCTATACATCAAGTTGAACTAGTTGATTAATAATGATACATATCTATCATATATATCTACTATCTATCTATCTACTATTAATATATAGTTAACATTAGAAAAGGATCTACATATTCATCCTAAACATTGTGGACCTAATCTTTTCACGATTGCAACACAACAATTACATAGCGAGGTGGAAGGAACGTGTTCTGGACGTTATGGGTTCATCATCACCATTACCAGTGTCGATTTTGTATCAAAAGGAAAGGTATTGGAGAGTTCAGGCTATGTAGTGTTCCAAGTCAAATATAAAGCAATCATCTTTAAACCTTTTAAAGGTGAAGTTATGGATGCTGTAGTTACAAAAGTTACAAATGTATGAATATAGCAAAGAATAGAAGAGAAAAGAGAAATAGATATACACATATATCTATCATCTGACAACAATCGACACTAACCACCACATTTTGATATTTAGCTTGGATTCTTTGCAGAGGCAGGACCACTTACTATTTTTGTATCGACTCATTTGATTCCACCTGACATGCAATTCGATGCACAAAGTGCTAATCCATGCTTTGTATCTGAAGATGGTTCAAAAATATCAAAAGACGATGAAGTTAGACTTCAAATTAAAGGAACAAGAGTTGACGCTACCGAAATTGTATGTGATATGACTGATTGGTTCGATAATGATATGAAATATTAATCAATCTATTTCTATTTTTAGTTTGCAATTGGATCGATTAGAGAAGATTATTTGGGTGTCATTGGTTAAGGTTAGAGCATTTTGCTAGATTTTCTCATGAGACTACGACAACAACAACAACAAACGTATAGCAACCAATCAACCAATCAAACCAATCAAACCACAACACATTATTATTATATTATTTAAAAATGGGATCATTCAATAGTTTAATCAAAAGAGGGGGATATCATCATATGTTTTAACGATCAAAACAATAACAACAACAAAACAAAAGAAAAGAAAAGAAAAAATGTATACTTTAAGACGACCAACAACAAAACAATAACAATAACAATAACAATAAATCATCGTTAGATGTTATAGGATTAAAATCGAAAATGCCAGTGTTGGTTGATTATCTTGATATTTTAATTTTACCTGATTATATCACTCGGAATTCACTTTGGAATCGCAAATGATTATCGGGCCATATATGGGTTTATTGGGTATAGTTTATCTAATTATACTAAATATCAAGACCTTGATTTTTTAAAAATGACACACAACATTGGTGAATTGTTGATTGGAATTGGAATTGGAATGTTGTGTCATATCTATCTATCTTTATCATGATGGGTGGGGTTTGTTGCCGGGTGGAGTTGTTGTTGTTGTTGTTGTAACTATTATAATTATTTACATCTGTCTTTTTTTTTTTTTGTTGGTGTTGTTAGTTGTGGTTGGTTGTTTGTTTTAAAAATCGGAAGAATCAACATCAAAGACAAGATCAGTGTCTTTTAACTCTGTGAAATCAACTCTACTATTAAATGTTGAAGATTTTAATTTTTGTCTATAATATATCGGTTTGGAAATAAATTAAATTAATAAATATGCATATTTAATGATTGTTATTATCTTTTCTTTTTCATTTCATACCTTTTAATCATTGCCAATAATCTAAGGAATTGAACAACATATCTAAGTGCTGTGAAAAATATAATAATGATTCCTTCAAAATCAAATTGATGATCCTTTTTGGTAAACAGATACATAAAGAGTCCGGCAATGGAAAAGACCAACACCACGCAATCAAATATATTGGACCATGAATTGAAATACCGCCTCTTTTGTGATATGATCTGTAAAGATATCTCTATAAACAATGACACATTCACCAAAATATCCAATAATACAAATAACCAATGTGTTGGTACACTTGTACTCTTTTGAACCAAATTAACAATCAACTAAAAAATATAATAATAATATAATATTTTGATTAGTATTTTTCTTTTCTTTTTTGTTTGTGTTTATGACATACCCAAATGATTAAAACAAGATTGATAAATATCATGAAAATATAGGCATAATAATATTTGTTGGAGAATAATACTCTGTTGGCATAAGTTGAGCAATGTCTATCCTTGTGATTTGTATAGTCAGATGATGAGGCCGTTTGACCCAATATATCATTGTAATCTTCATAGACACGTGTTCTACCTCCATTACCACCACCACCACCACCACCAATAATACCATGACCACCACTTGATGGAGAGTCTCCAAGACCATTTGCATGATTGATATTGTTACCAGAACTACTGTTGTTGAGTGATGACGATGTTGTACCAACTGATCCACTACCACCTAAACTGTATGCACTGTTACTACTACTGCCACCAACAGAGTTTATATGTTGTTGTTGTTGTTGTTTATGACTGATATCTCGGTGGTCATCATCGTCATCATCACCTCCTATTTTAAACTTTGGTAGGTTGGAAGCAGCACTATGAGACAAGAAGTTGGAAGGAATCCCTGACCCCTTTCCACTGTTACTACTACTATTACTATTGTTGCCTGCTCCACTTCCACTGCCACTGCCTCCCACCATCGTTGTTATCTTTGGCGAAGATGACATTCTTCTATCGATTAATTGATTTAAAAAGTAAAGACTAATTTTATAAAACTACACTTTATATATAGAAATAAAAACTAAATATTATAATACAATAAACAAATAACAACAAATATGTATGAATGAATGAATAGAAAGTATTGTAATACTACAAAATATACTGCTGAGTTATTCAAGACAGAAAAGGAGGGGGGTGAGATGCAGTGTGGTAAAAGCAAAAATCGATTTAAATTTATTTTTGGTTCAAGTTCAGCAGTGCTCTGGGACATCAACCCAAGGTTGAGTGACTAAAGTTCATCAATTAATCAATTAATTAATTAATCAATTTATTTGTATTTATAATTTAATGGTAGGAGTAGTAGTATAATTTAATGTTACAACAAAGAGAGAGAGGATGGGATTATTGAATAAAAGAAACAATGAATATAAAGAAAAAGAAGAATAAGGAGAATGTTGGTTGGAGGAATGAAGATGCATTAAAGATGGCCTCATCTTCAACATAGTCGTCAAATGATTGGTGTGAGGATGAATCATTCATGTAAACTTTGTAATCTAAATAGAGTTGAGTAGAGTAAGTAAAGATAAAGATATATAATATTAAATGGTTTGAATTACTTACCCTTATTATTATAAATTAAAGTTGATGAATCAGTACCACAGAAATCATATGATGAAGTGGTAGAGTTTGTATGACTATCGTATTGGTTGGGGTATTGGTTACTATAGGTACACTTGATACGACATTGGTCTGGGTCATCAATGATGAGAGCGGATTGGTCCAATTCAAAACTATGGGCACAAAGACAAAGGTTGCCGTGTGTAGTGGCAGAGACATCAAAGCTTTTAGACTTGCAAAGTGAACGACATCCGTTGGCAGTGATTTGGGAGCTACGGAATGCGGTGGTGAATTGGTGAACTGTCTTTTTAAAGTCGTAGCAGCCGACAAAACCAGACTCGTAGATGGATAGACGACTGTCTCCTCCACACACTTCACTGGTGTTTCCTTTACATGGGACGTGACATTCAGAGGCATTATCAGCCTTGCCATAGTATCCATACTTGTTGCCGCAATAGCAAATGTTGCCGTATTCGGATCCAGCATATTTGTATAGATTGCGTGCACAGTGCGAAATACAACGACCATTGGTGAGACGGTCGTCATAGATGATACTTTCGGAAAGGTCGTGGGCAACTTGGTCAACATAACAGCCAACATAACTTTCTCCGTCCATATGGTCGGTTGATGAACTTGGAGTTGGTGTTGGATCAACATCGGGTGTGCCGGTAGTGGTGGTAGTAGAGATCGAGGAGGTGGTGGTAGAAGCTGAATCGGTAGTGGTGGATGACCATCCAGTAGTGGATTGACTGGTAGTGGTCGAGACGTATGTGGTGGTACCTTCTTGTGTGGTGGTGGAAGCAGCGTCGGTGGTGGTTGCGCGACCAGTGGTAGAGACGGATCCGGTGGTAGTAGAAGTGGTTGGTTTATCGGGAGCGTATTCATGACCGGCATACGAGAATGAGCTGACGCATTTACCTTCACCAAAAGTTACAAGGTATCCCATAGTAGGGTATCTAAATGTAATATTAGAGTTTTCCTTGGACTCGAATAAAAAGTAGTAGTCACGACACTGCTTGGCCAACTTTGTTTGGAACTTGTAGATACCCTTGTCGGTGGTACCCATGTCGAGTGACATGGGATACTTTTTTCCGACAATGACGACCGATGCGTCGACTTGGTTATTCATCATACGCGAAATCAACGTCGATGGGTACCAATCGGCCATAAAGTCAATGGTGTTGGTGCCGTCGAAAATATGCGAGCCAGAGTGCACAGGAAACATCTTGAGAGCGGCAACACATAGTGAATTACCAAAATCTTGGGTCCAAAAGAAACGGTATCCCTGAGCAGAGTAGCCATAGCCGACACCGACGACCAAAGAGTCTGGTGACATGATGTTTTTACGATGACCATCGGCTCCACCATCGCCAGCACAGCTAGTCGAGTATGGATCACCACTTCCGGAATCGCAAATCCATTGGTTGTTGGTTTCGAGGGGACTGGCCATACCCGCAGCAATATTCTCGGTGGCCAAACTCGAACACTTATAGTATCTACCGATTCTATCAAAAGTGTCTGTACCGTCACACGATGGATGCGAAAAACATTGGTTGGTTGCCATATCTTGGGAATGGTAACGAGATGATTTACCAAGAGTTGGTTCCCAAAACACAGGTGGAACAGCTGGATAAACATCTGGTGATAAAATATCATGATCACCAAAATTGGTATATTTTTTTAAATATTCTTTTGGTGCTATAAACAAAAAATATAGAAATAGAAATGTTAAAATATTTTTGGTAAAGATGAATATATTTATATCTACATACCAATTCTAACAGCATTAATAAGCATAAGATTACTTCTTTCGAACCAACTTGGAGCTCCATCAACTGAAGGTTCGCCATAAGAGTAAACTCCAACTACTAATAATACAAATATGAATAATTTAAACATGTTGGTAAATATATATATAAATAGAAAAAATAAATAGAGTATATAAATGGAAAAATACTAATCCTCTCTACTACTGTTTTTAGATAAAATTGGGAAACAAGTAGTTTAGTTTTGTTCTTGTTAAGAGAGAGAGAATGAAAATAGTAGTTTAAAAAGTATAAACTGATCAGTATCCTTTTATAGCAATCCCAAAAGGGGGTGGATGGATCCAATTCCAAAGTATATGTTCCATAAATGGGGGTAGACTACCCGATGAACGGGATAACCTCCACCCCCACCACCTCAGGAGGATGACTGATAAATCAGTGTAAGAAAAAAAAAAGAGTGTCACCAAATAATATTTAATAATAATATCCACCGTCCTCCACCACTCGTTTACATTGTATCAATCAACATCTTCATCATAGTAAGTTGAATCAGAACAACGACAGTGTAGAATCAATCCATCACTCACCCCCACCATGTTGTTGTTGTTGTTTAAACACCATACACATACTAAATTGCAAATAGAGAACGCTGTGGAATCTATTAAAAGTAAAAAGGCAGTGTTTGTGTTTGTGTCACTGCAACAGAGAACGTTATCAACTCTTTTTCACTCCATATTATTATAACATGGAAAAGGATGAACCAGTGAATCCATTGGAAATACGAGGGGATTAACAAGGAATTATGGTGTTTAAAATTGGTTGAAACTGTGATATCATCATCTCGACTCTTTATCTAATTGGCAAACAATAATACATCTGACTGAAATAGTGTGTCAAACATTGGATTGAAAAGGATCTGTAAATCTCAACCTTTTTTAAACTATTTTTAATCACACCACTCACACAATTTCAAAACACAATGTGTGGGGGTAATGAATAATAATAACATCTGTCGTCGTTTCGTTTCATTCATTTTGGACATGAATACTGCATTGGCGCGGTGTATGGATATAGTCACAAATTAATCTTGGCGATTCCATTTCATTTAATTCATTTTAAATAATCCATTCTAATTAATCATCATTCCAATAGAGGTAGAGGGTGAGTGGACATTATACATTTCCGAATCATCATTATTCTATACGAGTGTTCCACCACCATTTTCAATCCACTTTACAAAAAAATATTTCAAATCATTTCTCTAGATTTGCCCATTTTACAAGTTGTATAAAGAAGATTAAAGTTGTTGTGGTTCCATTTTTAAATAAACTATTATTATTATTATTATTATTGTTTCCCAAAGTTATTATTATTAAATATTATTAATTTAATATTAATATCTACCCATTTATCTTTTGGTTCACATCAAATTTGATTCAATTATTTATCTATCTATCTTTCATCTACCAAACAATATTTAGCATTTTTAAAAAAAAACAATTAACGGTTGTTGTGTTGTTGTTTATTACTAACTAATGTTGTATGTTATTATTATTATTATTATTTTTACATTAGTGAACACCATCCATTCTCTTTTCCACCATTATTATTACTACTATTATTATTGTCTGAAGTTTTATGTTTCTTTTTTGTTGGATTTCCATTTGTTTCAGGAGGAGCAGAAGAAGAAGAAGCAGTGACAATAGTTTCTTGAAAGTGAAATGGAATGCCATAGTCTGGTGAAAGAGTAATAATATGTGCAGCACCATCCTTTTGTAAAACGAAATCCTTTTCATATCGATATCTGAGAATGGTAGTAGAGTCGTTTTCATCGTCATCGTTGCCTACTTGTAGGTCATCTAAAAAGTATCCATTTCTATAATCATTCTTTGTTGGACTCTTACTATTGAATAGATTATCAGAGAATTGATTTGATTTTAATTTGTTATTGTTTAAGTTTAATTTGGCGCCTTTTGCTGGTGAGTTGTTGTTGTTATTGTTATTTGTTGAAGCCTTTGGTTTAAATGATTTGATACGGAATACAGATTCATTTTTGCTTCTATGTTTGACCAATGATGTAAAGTAAGCTAACCAATCATCATTTATATAAATCTTTTCCTCTGTTGTTGTTGTTTGTAAATTGTTGTTACTGTTATTACTACAACCACTGTCATCCCATTCTATCGATGGTTTATATAATTGACGTGATTGAGCTTTTCTTGATTGTGGTTGTTGTTTTTGTAGTTGTTGTATTGGTTGTTGAATTGGTCGAGTATTTGTTGTCTCTTCCAAAACAGTATGAAAAGCACTATAGAATGCAATTCTAATGGTTTCGGCCGAATAACTAGTATTCTTTGTTAGGTCTTCTATTGTCGGGACACTGAGTTGCAATAAGCGTTCTGCTGCACGTTCATATATATCTATGTAATGCTTCCATGAATTACTGTTAAAAGATGCTTCTTTAGCTTTATCTTTATAAAGATGATTGTTATTATTAGAACTCATCTCTCTCTGTTTTTCTGTTGTCTCCTCTCTTCTCCCTCTATGTATGATGTATCTATGTGTAGACTATATATATATATATATATGTATGATGTGATTTGATTTGATATAAAACAAATAAATAAATAAATAAAACAATGAATCTTTCTTAATTAGAAATACTCAAAACTCAAGTTCAAAAAAGAGAAAGAATAAAATAAAAAAAATTAATAAACTTTCTTGGTGACCCCACCAGCCTGAATGATTCAAGTTTGTGAGTCAATGTACGCAAATATTTAAAAGAATAAGTATATTTAAAAGAAGAAGTAGTTATAAAAGATATATTATTACTTTGTAAACAAAGAATACTTTAATGACATTCTTTGGAGATGTTCTAAAGTATCTCATCCCTACAACGCTCTTTCATCTGAGCGTTTCAATTGGTGACGGAAGAAGAAATGATCAATCAATCGGGAAATTAGATTAGATAAGATTTTTAGTTAGATATCTATTAAGATTAAGCTTTTTTCAACCCTTCAATGCAATGGGACATACACTACGCTTATACCTCAAACAGTTCAATATTGTGCGAGTTTGTACCAATTATTTGAACAGACTTGGCTAGTTGTTGTTGTTGTTTGAGGGAGGCTTGATGCCCCCCTATCTCTCTCTCCCTTGTTTATTATTATCTTTGAACAAAAAGTGAGATCGATAATATAGGCCATTGTTGGCAATTTTCGTTCTCCTCTTTTGAACAAGAACTGTGTCATTGTCATCTTTGCTTTGGATATTTTAGATGATTTTTGACGAATTTCGTAAGATGGGAAGGTGGCAAAAGGGTTTGCTTGCCCCAATGAAAAACTAGATCACACCAGACTTGTAAACATGTTTACCAAAAAAACAGATGAAACGAGTGGCTCTCTGGTATAAAAGGGTGTGTAGGGACATGATGATGGAAAGATGTTTCTCTTGGTTGTCAAAAGGACCAATTTCAAAGGGGCTTGTTGTTTTCTCAATATAGCCCCACTAATTTAATTTTCAAATTCAATTGACACCTCTGCACCAACTAACTAGTAAGTACACACAACCTAACCTACTCACATCACATCACACACACAACACAAACAACACAAACACTTCGTACGTAGTATACCCATTATTCATACCTCATTCATCCATACACACCCATCTCATCTTTAACCAGAAAAAAAAAGAAAACAATCAATCAGTCGACTTGACACCAATCTCCCAAACAAACAAACAAACAAACCAACAACCAAACCAACCCTCCTTTATTTCAATTCAATTGGTTTGTTTGTTGAATTCAATTCATTTCAATAATTTAATTATTGTGGTTTATTCATTCAAAAATCATCCCCAACAACAACTATCTTTGTCATCTTTTTTCAACTACCCACAGACAGACAAACAAGAATACATATTCAACATATTTTGTACAACTGTAAGATACTATATTTCAGCACCCCTCATCATCCTTCTCTATTCTCCTCGACCAGCCTCCTATTTCGTCGTCATCCTCGTCATTGATATTGTCATTGTCATTGTCATCAATCATCCTCCTCGTCATCATTTACCTTTTTAGTCAGTAGAAGAAAAGGGATCCCCTATTATATATCATCATCTTATGAGAGTTGGTTAGTTAGTACTCTCTCCTCTTTATTCATTATTGGACCGATCTCAGTCAGAAAACAAATGTCGGTTTCTTTTAATCTAAAACCTCTTTCCCTCTATTCCCTTCTCCTCTGGTGTGAAATGGATGTCGTAGAAATCGCAGCGGTTTGTGGTCGATGCGATTTTGTTTGAAAATGCGATGAAACTTGTAACAAGAGGATGATGGATGACGATTGCTTGTTGGGATTTTTGGTTTGGTGGAGGGGGAGATGCATCCCAGTTTCGCGGTCATTCGCGTAAGCTCTCGAAAGCCTGCCATCTTGTAAATATCTTGTCTTTGTGTGAACGAATTCGTCAATGGATGGTTGTTGTTGTCGATATTTCGTTATCGTTGGGATAGATGGAGGGTAATTTGTAGAGGCTTTGAAACTACGGTCGTCATTGGAGGTCAAAAAAAAAGTGTAGTCGGCAAAAAAAAAAAAAAAACCGTTGACTGCTCATCATGCCTCTGAGGAGGATGCGGCCCTTGTACACAACAACAAGTTTATGAAATAGTCGATCGCAACTATTTGCTCGTTGCCTTGCTGACAATATTGATTGGATTTCGAGGGACCAGAGTCAAAAATGGCTAGAGAGGATAAGTTTTTTTTTTTTTTTTTGATAAATGGGGTGGTGCATTGGGTTTGTGCACCGCTTCCATTGTCTATCTATCCCTCACCTTTCTTTGCTTTGACCTCATCATCACCACCATCAATCAACAGGGCGGCTGAGCTGTGAGTTGCTCTCATAAATAACTTTTCTTCTTTTTGATCAACTGCCCTTCCCCACATCCATCTTATCTATCCATCTGTCTATCTATCTATCACTTGTATATATCTATCCGATCATTCATTCAACATTCAATCAATCATTCAGTCTCTATATTGTATTTGTATTTATATTTATTTGAAATTGTCACGCATACATATAGTATAGTACCCTTCTTCTGTATCTTATATAATTATAGTATAGTATAGTAGGGCGACGACAAATAAGCAACTACCATTTTGGATTACTTTCAATTTCATTCTACTACGCGATCAGCAGACTATCGATCACTACACCGTAGGTATATATCTATTAGAACTAGAACACGTGACTGATCACAACACAACAGCAACAGCAACAACAACACGACAATAAGTAGTACCTATTCTGTTCTATATCACATCATCATCATCATCATACACAAAGGGAGGATTCATTCGAGGTCATTCAATTCATCCGTTCTTCTTTTCATTATTCGTTTTGATGATTCTTTGCAATGAGTTGAATTTTAATGCAATGGCATGCCAACAAAGGGGGTTCTACAACACACACAATTAATTAATTCAAACGAGATCATCATTGTGATCGTGGGTGGGTATGGATTTCATACTCATCCATTTTATTTATTTATTTATTTATTCATTTTCTTTTATTAAAATTGATTATTGAAGGGTGGTGAGAGAGTATATATTGCGATTCTACAAGAATGCAGCTCTACCTACTACAACTACTACTAACCCTAGTACTACATTTGGTCAAACCCCCAAATGTGATCAAGAAAGTGGGAAAAAATGATTGATAATATCAATCCCAATATTGTTGTATTTGTACCCAACCACCCACTCACTCACTCACGATTGATTACCACACCAATCAAATCAAAAAGTGTAATAAAGAAATACCACACCACACACACACACACACCCACATGCCCGATCAGACAAGTGATTTCATTGTGATCATTATCTGTTGTTGAAGCAAGCAAGCACCAACCAACCAACAATTAATCAACATCACTACTTTGTCAAACTCATTCTCACAAACTCTCAGTAGAGCAGCAGAATTTGGTGACCTCAAACAACAGCCATTTTCAAAATCTAAATATATAAATATATTATTTATTATTAACTAATTTGTTTATTGTTTAACATAGCCAACTTTACTACTACTGCCAAACAACAACTTGACTTGGTTCTATACGACTCACTCCTCGGTTCAAAAACAACAAAACAACTATCAGAGCTCGAGAGAGAGAGATATACATCATATCATTTATATATATCAACAATGAAGAAAAAGGATGAATTAGATTCACTTGGTGGAGGTGATGACGGTGGCGAAAAGAGAAAGCGCCATGCCATCAGATACACCGAGTCGGATGTCAATGCACTGATTCAGTTGATTCCCCTGCATGACGGCAGCGCCGACGCCATCCTGAAAATCCCACCATTTGACGACGGGCGTTACACCAAGCGTCAGCTGTACGACAAGATCCGTTCACTTGAGCGCGATGGCCGTGTACTAGAGTACACGCGAAAGCTCCAGATGCAACAGTACCAGACACACATACCGACCCAACACAGTCCCGAGCAGCACCAACAAGTGCAAAACTATTACCAGCGCCAGCAACAATTCCAGCAACATCAACAAGTCCAGCCCGGACACAACAACAACAACAATCAACACCCCTCTCAGTTCCAGTTACAAAACTTCCATTCATCGCCATCCCAACAATCCGACAGTCCCAATACTCACAACAAACATGACGACAACAACAACAACAACAACAACAAAAATAGCTCCAAACATATACATCAATCCAACAACAATAACAACAACAATATAGATGATGGATATGATGAAAATTCCAATTATTCTTCCAATGGAGCAGATGATCATGATGATTTTGGCGGTGACCAGGACATTGCCTTTGATGAAAAGGATGATGACGATAAACTTGACAACACCAAATCAATGATTCATTCGTCACATGGCACACGTGCATCGTCTAGGGCGGCAGTGGCCACTATTGCGGCTGTTTTTGCCGGTGGAGACTCGACGAGCTCCTCTACATACTCATCCGACTCATCCTCTCCCATGTCGTCGCCCATCAGGAACCACCACAACCACCAAGACGAAGAAATTGTACAGTTACAAACCGCAACCCTCTCTAAAAAACTGGGTCGCATAGCCAAAAAAGCGAGCATCCATCCATCTCTATTACAACTCCCACACCATCATTCCAACAACAACAACAATCAACAACACAACCAACAACAGCCGTCACAAGCCTACGCACCCATTCCAAAATCACATCAGACCACACCCAAGCAGCAATCTCTTGGACCTATTTCACCCCCATTTTCAAGAAGCAAACTATCATCACCCAATCCACAATCACCATCACAATCATACTCTTCTTCATCCTCTTTGTTGTCTGCCAACTCCATGTCAACCAATTCATTATCAAGTGGTGGTGGTAGCAGTGGTGGCGGTCACCTACGTAAAATACCGTCCATGTCGTCATCCAGCAATCCAACTCCATGCCTGCCAAATAATTCAAATCATCATCATATAGGCCAAGTGACATCACCTCAAAATATAAATACTAACCAACACATCAACCAATTTCTCCAATCGTCATTACTGAGTCGACAAGGTTCCATCAGTAATTTACAACAACAAATCTATTCGATTGGAAGCGGCCACCCCTTAGGATCTCCATTTTACAAATTGGAAACTTCAAAATATTTAATCATCTCTATGCCAATAGGTCCAAATGAAACTATTAAACCAATTATTGATAATTGTAAATATATATAGAGAGAGAGAGAGAGAATCAAAAATAATTATAGTTAATGATATTAATATTCTTTTTTTATTTATTTTTCAATATAGCTGGAAATATTACTTTACAAATTACAGCACCAAGTCCTTGGGGATGGTTAAAAGAGCGCAAGCCTCTTGATATTATAAAGGAGGATGTTGTAAGAATAGCATTCTTCCCACACCCTGGAAAACCATATTCAACACCCTACCGTATCCAAGATATCATTGATACATATATTGGTTTTATTTTCGAGGTCGGAGGTGAGGAATTAACTGTCAATCTTAGTGATATTATGTAAACAAATGTTAGAATATAGAATAAAAGTAGAAATAGTAATCACCCAAAATCAATTATAAATACAATATAATATATTATTATTACAAAATTTATTTATTTATCTTTTTTAATTAACCTTGTCCATTCTAATGTACTACTTTTTTATTGAAATGTAATTGACCTATTGAGGGGGTATAATAGATTAGTTGTTGGTTTTTAAAGACCAATAATAATAATAAAGAGTTTAAAAATCAACTAATCTATCGATACTTGCTCAGAAAAATAAACTGGTACTGATCGTGTCTTGTTGTGTATTCTTTTTGTTTGTTTTGGTTATCATTACCGCTTTCAATACCTTGTTGGTTAGCGCCTTGGTGGCCACATTTTCCATCGGTCAAGGTAATCGTCCAAACTAGGTTGTTACATATCAGGTACAGTTGACTATACTATAAATTGTATCCTAGAGGGTAAAATACCCTGGGAGGGTTGCACCACTGATCTGTCAACCCTTCACACAGTCGTTCGCGGTCTCGTCGAAGACGTTTGCTTCTTTTTAATTACCTGTGTTTTAGGTAGGAGAAAAAAAAACAGAAAGATATTCTAGCAAATATAATTCTTTTTAAAACAATGATAGACATTAATAGTTGTAAGTATCATTATATTATAGGCTGTGGTGTGGACTTTTACGGGATGAGGAAGATCAGCACATTGGAAATTGGCCAATGGCTTCTTTCTGTAATTACTAATATGTATCTATTAGTTTATGTCTTCCTATCAACTGTTTATGGTTGATCATCTCCTGCGTTCATCAAAAAAAAAAAAAATTAATTTGTTAAAAAATATAAACAGGTCTCGAAGTTTCTTTCCAATTGAATTTGATTATTTGCAGTAGCGAGAACTTGAATATGCAATAGCTATTTATCAAGATATAATCCATCCTTTATTTATCCAATTCAAAATATTATGGGAACCGTTATTGACTGACTGAGTTTCTTCTCAAATTTTTTTTGATCAAAAAAAACAAAGGAAAATTCATGGAACAGAAGAAAAAAGAACAGATCCCTAGGTTTTTTGAGCGATTGCATATTTGTTGCAGTACGGGATCTTGAGAACTTTTAATATATCATCATTAATATCATCTACCCTTTAAAAAAATGCATATCAACAATTATGGGCCCAAGATTTAAAAGGTTAAAAAAAAAATGATCTTATTTTTTTTTTTTATATACTTTTTATTATTATTATTTAACAAGGTTTTCATAGTTTAAATTATTGGTAGAACTACTTATGATTCCCCAATCGTTGGACAGCGAGTCTGAGAGAAGGACCTTTTTGACGGTGATTTTGCGAATGCAGTAAAACAATGCAATGAATGGAACGATGACCATGCAGGATGTAAGCACACCAGTGAGGAGCTCACTGTTGTTGAGGGCACGCGAGTTGACCATCAACGACACGAGAATGAGGATGAGGCCAAACTGGGTTTCTAGCTCAGTGTAGGCGCGTTGCTTGAATGGCGAGATGAACCAGTTGATGCAGGTGAATGCCAGTCCGAGTGTCGAGGTGATGAGTGACTTGAGGTCGTTGTGGTAGACGACCGAGATGGACGTGATGACAAAACAGAGCGAACGAACCATCAAGAAAATATCCCACCACTTGTAGCGTGGTTTGTACTTGTCGAAAAAGATCTTGTTAAAGTACTTGGATCGACGACTCTTGATTTGGAAGATGATAAATAGCGGCATACCAACAATGACAAACAAAATGACGAGACATGACCCTATAAAGAGGGGATAGTGCGAGCGTGTAAAACACTGCACCGACGCGTCCAACGTGAGATAGTACTCGTCGCCAATACGGTAGCACGACACCATCGACAGCGAAATGAATGCCAACGGGGTGTACAGTGTCATCAAATGGCTGTAGATTGAGTATCCCAAACTCTTGTCAAACGTCTCGGATATGAGATTGATGAATCGTGGGAAGAAACGCCAGATGATATTCTTGCCCCATGAAAAGTTGAGACTGCAAAACATAATAACGATCATGCATCCAATCGACACGATCGTCTTCCAGAGGTACGACAGCTCTGGTGCTAGACATGTAGATGGCCAATAATCGACCATAAAGTTAAAGAGTGGGGCAATTGCAACGTATCGAATGTCAAAGATGAGCACGCATATACCTTGTAGACAAAACAAAAAGTTGAGTAGAACCGTAGCCGACGGCACTCTAAACGTGGTCATCATGACAATGTAGAGCGCTACAAATACAATCATACCGGCCAAGATATAATAGTTGAAAGAGGTACACTCCTCGCAATACAATTTGACCTTTCGATAGCCAGGCTCGCAAACACTGCACAAGATACCGGTTTGAGTGGGACGACACGATCCAGTCAAGCAAATGTCGGGATCGCATTCGTAAATATCGGGTGGTGTCGAGTTGGGGTAGATCCACCAACCGGTTCGCGCAATGATTTGGTTGCTACCCGGACAGATCACCTGGGTGGGGTAGTCTCCAGTGGTGCAGCTCATGCACGACTGACCATCCCATCCATAGGTGTTTGGATTACACACGACACACGTTGGTGTGATGTTTGAGAGTGGGTGGTATCCAGGATCACAATTTGTAAAATAAAAGTCTTGCGAAATCGAGAATCCGCTAGATGTAGTCACAGCAAATGTTACATATTCGTTGGTAACGTTGCTGTTAGCAACTGAAATCGATACCTGCATCAACCCTTGTAGTGTATTGGTTACTTGATATTGTTCGATTTGACTGTTGTTTGGAGACAACAGAGTAATGTTGATGCCAATAGGATTGGGCAACACTGTCACCACTTGATTGTATGCATCTAGTAATGATGCAGTTGCTAAAAATGGTGTATATGGATGTAAATGTGTTACATTTGATGATCCATCAACATCATTTATAGTTAATACTAATGTTGTTGGTCCTAACAAATAAAATAAAAATAAAAAGAAAAAGATTAATATATATTATCTGTTTGTTATTATTTGATATTATTTGATACTTTACCAGTAGCATAAATATTTCCATAGGTAGCATAATTTTCACTAAAAGTGTTTGAATTATCAATCAAACAACCAAGAGAACTTTTTGAATAACAAATAGCTCCGGCACCATAGTAGGCATTGTTGCTTTGGAATATGTTGTTTGTGAATGTGGCAACTGAAGTTCCTTGGAGAAAGGCGACACCACCGCACCTGGTTGCCTGATTGTCATAGTACAAGGTGTTTTTCGAAACCAATACAGAATTTTGCAAAATAAAGCATCCACCCGAACCAAACATGAGTTTTGTGCTGACAGAGTTGCTTTGTTGATCGGTCATGAGGAAATTGGCAGCGTTGATTCTAAAGGTGGACTGTTCGATTGATATGACCGATCCTTTGATGGCGTAGATGGCACCGGCACCCGAGAATGCACTGTTTCCCGAGAAGGTGCAGTTGAGGATATCGGCCGTGGTATTGGCGAGAAAGATGGCACCATAGTTGGAAATACTCTCAGACACTGTGGTGTGTTGCAGGACAAGGTTGCCGTGGTTCATACTGATGACCGAGCCATTGGCATTTTTAACGTTGAGCAGTTCGAGGTGGACACCGTCAATGACGAGATCCGAGCCACTAAAGTAGATGAGCGAAGAGGTCAAGTCGCCGTTCGAGTTGTCGGCAATGTAACTGTCGTATATGTGGATGGTCGACATTGTGCCAGTGAGCAAGAAACGGGCGAGCGTATTGTCAGTGAGGTTGACGTTGGTCATGATGACCTCTGACAGCTCGAAATAGAACGATCCCTGGTTATAGACAATCGAGCTCGTCTCCATACTGGCAGTGGTATTCTCAAAGACAAACATGTCGTTTAGGATATTATAGGTCATGTTTAGGTTGTGCGAGCGCAAAAACGAGTTGGTAAAGCTGATGGCGCGCTGGCCCTGCAGCAGCGTCATGACCGAGTTGGTGATGACCACCCACGCGTTTTGCGCGGCCAGCAAGGCTGTCTTGGTCGACGACTGGTTGGAAAAGGAGCAGTCGTTAAAGGTGACGCGGCCAAACTCGTGCACCATCATGTTGTTGCCGGCCGAGTTTTGGCTAAAGATGCAGGCGTCGTACATCACCGTGCTGTTGTAGTAGCTGCCCAGCGGCGTGTTGTAGCCCGACAGCCTGCTAAATGCGCAGCCTGAAAAGGTGAGGTTGGACGACGTGACGGTGAAGCCGAGGTTGGGCGTGCTGCCCGTCCAGTTGCTGTTGGAAAAGGTGCCGACCGACTGCTGCACTAGCAGCGAATTGTCGGCTGTGTTCATGTACTCCCACACGACACCGTCCATGTAAAAGGTCGACTGCACGATCGAAAAGTATTGTGACGTACGCGCAACGTACGAGTTTGTCAGATTGAACGTGCTCTTGGTGGCACGGATCGGGTAAAAGGTCGCCAAAAAGTTGTCGGTCACGTAGATGTTGGTGATCTGGGCGCGTCCATTGTACACATAGATAAAGTCGCACATTTGGTTCGAGACAAACGTGGAGTTGGCCACATAGGCGTTACTGATGTCTCCGTGGTTGTTAGAGATCTGGATCAGGATAAAGTTGCAGTTGTTGTAGAAGGTGAGCGTGGACAGCACCGACGTGCTGTAGACCGAGTCGGGTAGCACGCCATAGTCGATCGAGATGAGCACCAGCTCCTGGTTCTTGAGGTTGTAGTTGGCAGAGAAGGTCGAGTTGAGAAGAACGATCGACGTGGACGTGGCGTCGACGAACGGCGCCTGGTTCTGGTCGTACGTGACGTTGATCATCGTCACCGAGCACAATGACAGCGTCAAGGCCGCGATACTGCCAGCTAGCTTGGTGACTATCACATTCTCCATCGTCAGCTCGATGGTGGATGCTTCGATCAGCGGTCCCGTGTTGTACATGAATGAGACGTTCCTAAAGTCGGCCGGGTACGAAAGCTCCGAGTCGAGGTAAAAGAACGGGTTGCTCGACGCCGGCGTGTTCTCAATCATCGTATCTGAAACCGTCATCTGTTTCAAGACATAGTTGGCACGCACCACATAATTGTCAAATGCCGACACCCCATTAAACGTGCACCCCTTAAAGGTGACCTCATAGACGTACGAGATGTTGAACGTCAAGAGCGATGTCGTCATGCTGCAGTTGATAAACGATATGTTTTGGCCAAACGAGAACGAGTCGCCCTCCCGATTCGAAAGATACATAAACTCGGTGTTGATGACCGAGATGTTGTTGAACGTCGCCGACTGCGAGAACCCGTACGACTCGTAGACCAACGAGTTGTTCATCACCAGGTTGGCGACCGTCGACGCCATCGACAAGAGTACGCCCTGGTTGTTGAGAAACTTGGAGTTGTTGACATAGGTGTTGCCACGCAACGCCAACAATGGCGAGCCAGCATTCTCGAAAAACGACGAGTCCAGCACCGCCACCGTCGAGTACAACATCGATGTCAGCACAAGACCTCCCGTCTCCCCAATACCTCCATAATACGACTTCTCCTGCATGATGCTGTCCAATGTCAGACCCGACCCAGACGCAACGGTCCATATGTAGCCTTGACCGAGATTGGGTTTGACAAATGCCAAACCAACCACCACTTTGATGTTGGTAAAGGTGACCGATTGACTAGTCACCACCATGAAATAGGTAGAAAGACTCAATGGAGCCCAGTATATATAACACCAATTCATATGGTCTGTTGTGTTCTTGTCGGGTGCAATATACGTTGTAATGGTCATATTCTTTCCTTGTGTGTCGTATTGATAGGGTGCATAGGGAAGATGATCCGCATACGAGAAATTGGATAACAAGTAAATCTTATATCCAGATCCAATCATATCTATTGCTCTTGTCAATGAACAATATGGGTTTGTCATTGTACCATTTCCAACTTTATCACTACCATTAATTGATATATAAATATCATTTTCTAAAAATAAAATAAAATAAAATAGGAGTAGGAATAATGGGTTAGCTTGTTGTTTCAAATTATTGTCATCTGTCTTGTTTGTAAAATAGTCATACCAATTAAAACCAAAGGTTGTGATATAAATGTAATATAATCGATTATAAAAATGACTTGATTTGGTTCATCACTTGAACTACTTTGACTTGAACTACTACTACCACTGCTACTACTACTAGAGTCACTATTACTGTCACTTTGACTGTTACTTTGGTCATTTGTTGGAAAGGAGGATGGAGATGGAGTTGGAGAAGAGGGTTGAACATATTGAAATGTTAGATTATAATAGGTTCCATTTGCAAATTGTGTAACGTTGATACGATAGGGATGGTAGGAATAGTCGTAATAGGGTGCAGGAGGTGTCGAGTTTGTTCGGAGACGATCTATTTCTTGGTTGTTGAGGGTGATTGATATATAGGCGTTGTTTGGTGAGTTTGGGTTGCTAAACGTGTCACCACCGCGCACACGAAAGTTAAAGTTGAGATACAATGCACCATAGGGATCATTTTCGGGTGGGTGAGTGGTATTGCCAATAAAGTTGGGAAAGAGTACTGGAAGAGACCCCAACACACTCGACGTGTTTGTGAATGTGGCAAATGATTCGCCTTCATAGGGCACATCGTCCATCTCTTCCATCGACATGATAGGCGTGTAGCGAGTCAACACATTGACAGACGTGTTTAGGTTAAAGCCGTATCTAAAGCTTGCACGCTCTAAATCACCTCCTATTAACAAGGCATACTGTGAAGGATCTATAGGCCCACAATTCGACTCCGTACCCCCCGACGAGTCATTTTCACTATATGAAAATTCATAGCTTGAACTATCAACTGAACTTGTTATTGTTGTTGTTGTTATTGGTGGTGTGATACCATCCTTTAATGATTTATATTTACTATTACTATTATTACTATTATTACTGGTGTCTGTTGTTATTGTTGTTGCTACTGCTGATATTGATGTTGATTGTACAATATTAAAGTTGATAAAGATGATTATAATTGATATCAACAATAATAATATGAAACGATTGTTGACCGTCGCCATCATCAATCAAACTTTATAACTATCAATCTATCTATTCGTTACTATCAACTCTAAACTATAAACTATTTACAATACAATGACGTTGATTGATGAGTTAAAAAAGAAAAAAAGAAAGATGTTAGAGAGAATGGAATAGGAGTTGGAGTTGACAAGCGACGATGTGTCGCAACAATAAAGAAGATAGATACCAAGCACGTGAGAAACAGAGAATTCAATACGATAAATATCTTTAGATTGAAACTACAGTTGTGGCTTGGGATTCCGCGGACTTTTTTTCATCACAAACCGAACCTCTGAGGGTCCGAGCAGCTGCTGAGCTGTTGTTACTCGATACCCTCCAATTGAATTGGTATTGAAGACTATCTATTACATCATTGTCGTCACTATCTATCTATCTATCTATCTGTATATAAATATAATGATAAATGAATAGACAGACTTTGAATAAGATATATTAATATAGTAGATACAAAGAAAATGAAAAAGAGGTGGTTGAAGAACCAACAACAACAACCACACGATTATAATAATAATAAAAACAACAACAACAACAACAACTTGTATATACACCAATCATCATTCATAGTATTATCAGTGTTAGTCATATTCCTAGCACTATGTATATATACACCTGTAGTTAGTTCATCATCATCATTATCATCAACATCATCGGATTTAAAAAAGATAAAGATATCGGTATCCGATGACACCACCTTTGATTATGACAATGATATAGATGATGGCGATTCACTAACATTTGGGTTAGCTTTGGAATATGCTGATGATGAATCATTGGATTGCACTAGTGGTAACACAGACAGTCGAATGATCATTGAAGATCTATCGTCTTGGTCATCATCGTCGTCGTCGTCGTCGTCGTCGTCATACGAAATCAGAGATAGGTCTGACCCCAAAAGCCTACTACAAGCAATACAAGATCACAAACAATCACTACATATTGAACAAAGAGCATCATTTGATCCTACAACCAGTGATGGTGGTATCAGAAGTGAACCAGACCATATTCAAAGTTACATTGACAACAAAAAGTGTGAAGTCATAAAGAATAAGAATAAGAAGAAAAAGAAACCAACTCTTCCTCCTTCTCCTCCTTCTCCTTCTCCCCATCATCCAAAGGATCGTTCTTCATCTCCCCATTCAAATAATATAAATACAAATACAAATACACATACAGATACATTTGAACCACACCCATTAGAAGAGAAATATCACGAAATAACAGAGAAATATGGACATGAGAACTTTCCACGAGGAACCAATCCACCTATAAATACAAATCAATGCAGTATGTAATAGAATCTATATATGTATAATAGATAGTAGATAGATATTAATAATACTTTTTTGTTTATTTGTTTATTTAGATCAAAACATAATAGTTGGAGATTGGGGATTTAAAAATTTGGCAAGTGGTGGAAACTCAAGTTGGAAGATTGGAGTAGAAGAGGGACATGAAGGTTATTATAATGTATCTTATCCAACACAACTACCAAATGATTACAGTGTACAGACAGTGGTTGGATACCATGCAATCTGCTTTGAGAGTTTGTTTCAAGCGGCCGAATTTTATGTCTATCTCAACCAAACGATCACAATGCCGATCGATACCGAAGACGTGACCTATTTGTACTACTCTTATGCAGCGACACACTTGGTGGTCGATATGCAGGTGGTGTTGAACGGCCAGATCGTTGCATCAGAGGTGCACCAGAGTCCAGCAACCTATGTGCAGTCAACACAGACGGCACTGCTCTCCTTTTCGTCGTCAGAGAAGGGCTGGACAATCGACCTGTCGTTCAAGATTCGGTTCTATGGGTATGGGCAGGCGACGTTTTGTCTGTCGGATATCTACGCGTTGCGGTCGGGACAGCCTTTGCCGGGCAACAAGATCTACGTGGGTAACAATGGCAGCGACATTTATGGCAATGGGACTGCCGAATTCCCATTCTCGTCGATCCGCCAGGCGATTAATATGGCCGACTCCAACGCCAACTCGGAGATTGTGTTGTACTCGGGTACGTACTGCGGCCAGGGTAACAGCTGGATCGACCCGACCGACATTAATCTGCTTATCAGTGGCGCCGATTCGGCCAACCCACCCGTCCTGACGGGCTTGGACCAACTTAATATCTTTGACTATCTGCTGTTTGATGAAGGGGTGGAGCTGCAGCTGGCCAACCTCATCATCGAGCACCCGTCGACGATCAGCCCGCAGTCGGCGCTGCACATCTCGGGTCTGACCAAGCTGAGCGCGACCAGCGTCGTCTTCCGTCACCTCCACACCAACAACTCGATCCAACTCGATTTCATGGCCGAGGCGCAGTTCCACAACTGCACGTTCTACGACTACGACTCGTACGCGATCACCTATATCGGGCTGTTTGGCGTCAACAAGCTCGAGCTGTCCAACTGCACGTTTGTCGGCAACTACACGATCAGCGCGCTCAACATGGACCGCATAGAGATCCGCGACACGCTGTTTGCGTCGTCACAGCCGTTTGCGGGCTGCTCGATGACCATCAATATTGCCACGATGGTCAATATCAGCGGGTCGCTGCTGTCGCACCCGGTCTGCGTGTACACGAGCTTCGTGTTGGTGGAGTCGTCGCTGCTGTTTAGCACGCATTGGGCGCCGGCCGTCTTTCTCGCGCAAAACTCCAACACCACCTTTGTCAACACCACCTTTGGCTTGTACGAGGCGCAAACATACGTGCTGGCGTTCCGTGGCTACCTGACGATCCAAGACTCGTCGTTTTTGTCCAACGAGACCAACACGTACATCCAGGTGGAGGCCGGCTCGCTCGAGCTGGACAACTCGCGTGTCATAGGCTCGTCGATGACGGCCGTGATCCTGTCGTCGTCGAGCTGCACGATATCGCAGACGTTTGTGTCGTCGGCCGCGTTTTTGACGGCGCTGTCGTCCAACTTTTACGTCTACAACTCGACGTTTATGAACACGTTTGTCTTGTCAGAGGTCAAAGAGTCGACGGGCTACTGCGTGCAGTGTCGCTACAGCGACTGCAGCAACGGGTTTTGGGGTATCTCGGGCGGCTACTTTTACGACCAAAGCAGCAACATCACGCACATGGTTGGCCCCTACATGGTCACGTCGATGCTGGCCAACGTCTACATTGACGCAAACTACTTTGCCGACTCGGTTCTCAGCGCGTCGCTCTTTATCGTGTACGACAAGAGCCATCTGCACATCCAAGACTCTAATTTTACGCGTATCTCGTCGCACCACTCGAGCGTGATGATGCTGCAGGACGAGGGGTCCACCGAGCTCCACAATTCGCGGTTCGAGTCGTGTCGCGCTTATGCGTCAGGTGGTGTCGCCGGCATCATGGACACTGCCACGCTCTACATCAACGGGTCGACGTTTATCGGCAACGCGGCCGACCAGGGCGGCGTGTTTTTCCTCGACAGCGACGCCTCCCTTACGGTCACGTATGGCGAGGCCATCCTCAACAGCGCACACGAGGGTTCCGTCATCTACTACACGCGGTCCGTGCCCGATCTCGCCAACTTTACCATGATCAACAACACCCAAGAGGTCGGGCAGCAGGTGCAGCTCGGCAGCGCCATCATCAACCTCAACTACTCGACCGTAAACAACTTTTCGCCCATCGTCAGCGGCAACAACTACCCGTACATCTTTGAAATCAAGACGTTGGACGGGCAGCCGCTGACCAACAAGTTTTGCCAGAGCAAGTGCATGATCTTTCTCTACCTATCCGGCCAGTTTTTGCAGTCTGCGCCGATTGACTCGAACGGCTTGGCGACATTCCCCAACGTCACGCTGACCGGCGCCATCGGCCACCAAGAGGTGCTCGAGGTGGCGAGCAACGAGCCGCAGATCAAGTCGATTGCCTTGGACATTATCTTTGCCAACTGCACACCCGGCTACCAAGCCGACTCGACCAAAACCCTCTGCACCCTATGTCCAAGCAGCACGTATGGCACCGACGGCACCTCTTGCTTGCTGTGTCCCGAGCACATCACCTGCTTTGGCGGCTCTACCTACATGAACGACGTCGGGTACTGGATCGACCCCCTCCTACCCTCTCCCGAGGCATTCCAGTGTCCCGAAGGTCTCTGTCTCACCAACTCTACCTGTCTCGATGACTATACCGGTCCTCTATGCTCACAATGTCTCGAAGGCTACTACAACTGCGGTGCTGGATGCAAAGAACAAAGCGGTGTCGACAGTATACTCATCGCCATCAAGATTGTCTTTTTCACAGTACTTGTACTTTTCCAACAACTTTCTAATGATTCCAGCGGTCTTGTGACGATTGCTCTGTATTTCTTACAGACATTGGCAGTCATTTCCAACGGTATCAAGTTTAGTATTGTCGATGCGCTCAGCGGCAGTGGTACGACCACGCACAGTGCCGGCCATTCAAGCTCGTCGTCCGTATTTACCTATCTCAGCAACTGTATTGCACCACTAAACTTTTTCTGGAACCATTATATCATTGTAATGCAGCCGATTATATTACTCGTCATCTTGTCGATTGTTATTATTGTCGAGTTTGTCATGCGTCGCACGGGTGTACTCCACAAAATTCCCATCATCAAGCGTCATATCAACCCTTCGGCTGACGAGTTCCGTAACCGTCAGTTTTCAGCGTTTATCAAGGTATGCATGAACAGTTACGGTCCGTTCATCACCGAGGTGTTGCTCATCCTATTCTGCATCGACGTAGGCTCGTACAAACTGCTCAATGCCAATCCTGCAGTCCAATGCAACGGCAACGAGTATGTGGACTCTGTGCGTGTCACCTATGGTCTCTTCCCCATCATCTTTGGGTTCCCATTACTCATCTTTGTGTTGTTGTTCCGCTCACGTAAACGTATGAATGAAAAGAATGTCATCCGTCGTCTAGGTGTCTTCTTTCTCAAGTACAAAGACTCGTTTTACTTTTGGGACGTGTTTTTGCTTATCAAGCGTCTCGCCATTGCCGCACTCTCACTCATCCAGTATGACTCGCCCGCACGTTCCATCTCGCTTGTCGTCGTCACGTTTGGCTCGCTCGTCCTCCAACTCATCTACCGTCCCTTCCTCAGTGACATGGATAATAACCTCGAAACCGTCTCGCTCACCCTTCTCTTTATCAGCTGTATCTACCTCGACAATGACCTCTACCTCGAGACCGAGCAGTACCTGCTCATCATCTCGGTGGTCGTCTTTGGCTTGGCCGCCGTCCGATTCCAAGGCCAATACTTTTTGAATGAAATCCGTACCGTCATCCGTCCAATCCTCGACAAGATCAACGCCATGATGAACAGTAAAAAATCAGACAGTAAACGTCCACGAAAGAATTCCAAGAACCTATACAAGCATTTCAAGTATGAAGATGACGAAGAAGATGGTGCCGACCAAACACACAAAGAAAAGGATGTTATTGGTAAAGTCGATCAAAAATCTCGTAATATTCCATCATTTAGTGCTAGTTCACATCATTCTCCTTCCGGTGCTGGTTCATCTTCTCCATTCCACAATTCACACTCTTCAAGTAGAGGAAATATTAATCGTAATGGATATACTATGATTTCAAGTGGAGAAGATGATGATGAAGATTATGATGAAGATGATGATGAAGATGACGATGACAATAATAATAATAATAATAATAATAATAATAATCGTCAATATGAAGAATATAGTTATAATAGTACAACAAGACATTCTAAAAAATATATTTTGTAAAAAAAACAAACCCCAAAAATCCAAAAGAAATTCAATAACATATAATCATAAAACATAACATAACATCGCATCATTTGTAATAATACAATAATAATAATAATAATAATATTTGTCAAATATCAAAATTTAGGTAAAATTAAAATAAATCATATAATACAAAAAATAATAATTTGTTTGTTTGTCTCTCTCTTTGTCAAAGAAAATAAATACTCAAATGGAGGAGTAATTTAAATTTTGGCGCTCAAAATTAATTTTTGCAAACCAAAAACGGCGGGAGGTGACTCCAAGTTGATCTGTTCATCCTCACTTCAAGATTAAACAATTAGCTTAGAGAGAAAGAACAGATCCCCTTCCTACATAACATATAAGAGGTGTAATATATTACTGCGCGCGCATCCCTCTTCATCGTCATCTTCTTCATTCACCATTAGATTTGTAGATATATTAAAACAATTAGGATAAATCTAGAGATAGGATCACAAATAATAGATAGTAGTATAGATAGTAATACAAGTAGTAGAGGATGAGCGAATTAGAATTAATTAAACAAATCAATATACTTAGTCAAGATCCAGAGAATAGACAAACGATTGTCAAGGATCAAGGATGTTTGCCGGCACTCGTCATGTTCATGTCAAATGACAATGAGGATGTGTCTGCATTGTGTCTCGAAACACTTTTGTTGTTGGCACAAACCGAACAGAATGTGCAGGCCATGTCGAGTGAACCTGGTTTGGTCAGCGGATTACAAAAGATGACAGGCAAACAACAACAGGTGGCACAACGTATCGTCGGGTACTTGGAGCAACCCAAAAAACAATCTACCACATCCTTTTCCATGTTGGTCGGCGAACGTGTACCCATTGCACTCAAACAATCTAGACCATCTCCATCAGTCAGCAGTGCCAACACACCACCCAACATCACCACAACTGTACCCAACCCAACTGTCCAAAGTAACAACAGTAAACAAATAGACGATATATCACAAATCATGGGACAGAGAGTTGTATCTTCATCGGCATCGACTGCACAAACACTCATTTTTTATATTAAGGGTATGAATAATGAAGCCACCAAGAAACAGGTTGAAGAGTGTTTGTTGCATACCAAAGGTGTCATATCGTTTATGATCGACCTTCATTCGTACCAAGCTACCATCAGATGTACCATAACACCCGACCAGGTCAAGACAGCTATCCGTAACACTCTCGGACTCTCCGCCTCGCTCATGATCGATGGCCAAGAAGAAGTCAACCAGATGCCAGACTACCTTGATGAAATCAATCCAAACCTCACTACACCAAGCAAAAAGCCTGCATGGGGCTGGAACTCGATCGTCTCATTTGGCAGTATGACCCAAGACAAGGCCACCGACAAGAACAATGGTAATTGGGGTTGGGGAAGTATTTCTAAAGCACTTTTTGGTTAATTAATAATAATTAATAATTAATAATAATAATAATAATAATAATTAATAATAACAACAATAATAATAATAATAATAATAATAATAATATTTCCATTTCCTTCTTTTTTTCAAACCTATTTAAATATTAATAATTGTATTAAACTCCAATCATTCAATCAACCAATCACCATATCACACATTTAATAGGTTTATCATTCCAACATTAATAATAATAATAATAATAATCAAAATAATAATAATAATAATACGTAATAACAATAATAATAATAATAATGAATTATAATACCTACTTGTAAAGAATAAGATCTTTACAAACAATATTTTTAAATTAAATACAGCATAATATCTATCTACCTACCTGCCTATCTATCTATCTCTCCCCACCGCCTATAATAATAATAAAACTAATTAATTTGAACAAACAACTTTATTATTATTATAAAAACTCTATTTTGAATAGTTTAGAAATTTAAAATAAAAATGTAAGGATACGATGATTTATTTGTAAAGTTTGGTCAAAATGATAATGGTGAGGTTTAAGAATAATTAAATAAATATTCTAATTTTACACAATTAGTTAATCATCAAATGATAAAGATGAGAATGACAAAGTTGGCATAGAGGAGCCATTTATATTTTGTTCACCAACACTGGCATTGCATTCAAACATTTTAAAGTGTTGTTGGTTTTTGGGTTGGTATTGGAAATACTTTTTGGTGTCTATTTTGTATTGAAGATTGGTGTCAATGTAGTTGAGCTGTTTGCCAAGTTGATAGAATTCTCTTTTAAAGTCTCGATAACAGTCGCCCCCTGTTCCCCTCGGTCTGTTGAATTTTGAACTCATGACATAAATAAAGAGGGTGTATAGACGTCCGGCATCAGGCTCGAGATTGTGCAGCTCGATGACAAATGGTAGGTGACAAGTATTAGCAATCTCCTTCATTGTATCTATTCCAATTGGAATCTTTTTGACTTGGTATAGGAATCGAACCGAATTGATTTGTTTCTCTTTAATGGCTCGATGCATTAAACCAATTTCATTGCGATGGTAATAATCACCTGCATACTTTTCTATCGTCTCCAATATTCCAATCGATCCTCTCTCTACCAACTTTTTATAATCGCATTGATCTAACCACCGTGTCTCTAGAGAAGGGTCGATTAATCTTAAATCTATTAATAATGCTTTCAACAACTTGGTGTCACGTGATTGAGAGATAGCACCTTTCGTACTATTGAATACCTCCCAATGGTAAAGGTGGGTATCGGTGGCAAGAGACACCATTCTTTGAAGATCCTCTGTCAATTCAGGCATCAGTAGCACTGTCTTGGCATAGTTGTACAACTCGACATTATTTGATTTGATTATATTGGTCCATGTGTGAATAGACGGCATTGTCAGGACCGATGGATAACAACGCTTCATATAATCACATACGCTACGAAACAACCAAGTGTCTACTGCATTACGAGGATTACCAGATACCAAAGCAATAGCACATTCCATATCCGATTTAACATTGTCATAGTGGTATTGAAAGAGTGAGGCAGTGAGTACTGGACACTCGTAAAACTGCCTATTACCTTGAACCCAAAATGATTGAGGGCTCTCTTTGTACTGTTCTATCTGTTTGGCATAATGATCCTTTAGTTTAATCCTCTTCTCTGCCGACACAGGTATAAATTCACCAATCATTGTACAAATCAATCTTCTTATGACTACATTCTTCCACACACTTCTAAATATCGTTTCATCAATCTTCTTTAACTTTGATTGTTTCTTGAATAGTTGTTGTAGGTTTATTCTTTCTTGTTGTATTACTTCACATTGATCCTTTAGATTCATTGCTTTAATTAAAAAAGGGGTAGGTGTTAACTGTATTAACCCGTAACAGCTTTGATCAATGACCAAAATTAAAATGGTTCAAAAGTATGGAGAAAGGAACAAGATGGTGGCAATGAAAACTCACCAAATTGATGGCCACGTACACAATTTCTATTTCAAGAGGACGATGAAAGTGAATATGATAAAGATGACGACCAAGATCCACCAAATAGATGGCCATTAACACAATCTTTAGAAGAATCAACTCATTTGATGTCATTCCAAAGTTGGATATAGACTACCAAAACTCAGACATTAAAGAATCATTGTGAAGTATGCGGAGTATTTGTCAGATCAACAAATCACAACTTCCGTCTCTCATCACCAAACTATCATTTGTTGAACTCTGCACAGGTGAATGAATTGGCGGTGTTGCCCAACCCATGAGCCCAAACACCCTCAACCAATTTTATTTGTTCGATGACAATGTCCAAAGGATCACTATCAAAAACAATGACTGGTAGGTATGGGGACTGGGTATAATATCGACCTGCTATCTCGCATCAAAGCAACTTTCGATTCATCGGAACCTTTTACAACTGCATTACTCATCCAAACAATGCAATCTGTATCAAATGGGTTTACCAACGAAATAAAGAATAAACAAATTGGGTCATACCAATTTAATAAATTAATATTTGCAGCCATTATCGACTCAGGTTTGTATCTACATTCCGAACTGTACTTGTATTGGCTTTGCCAATTTATCTCGATTTGGATTTATTATCTATATATAAATAAATGATGATTACCATAGTTTTCCACCATATCTCTTTGTAGATTTATCTCCATATTCATCAACTATATATCTGATGAAACTGTGATGATCACCAACAACAAATAAAAACAATTAATATAATATAAATTTATCATATTGGTTCATACTACCCAAAAACTATAACTAGTACATACGTATATAAATAAATAAAGAATGAAACGATATAAAATATTGTTTTAATTGTGAATCTTTTCTTAAAGTTTGAAAGTACACGATAAATCTCTGTGGGATATACTTTATGTTGCTTTTGTAAAACCCTACAATACAATAATAAATGATTAGTAACATTAGTATACATCATCATTTTGAGAATAAAATATTGATTAGTCTCTCTCTCTCTCTTTTGTTACACATACCAATATATGTTTAATGCCATTAGAGGAATATTGATAAACAACAAGACCATGTGATATTGTATTGCCAAGAAAAAGGATAAAACAAAATGTACAATGATCTCAATGTTTAGTAGAGGATTGAGTCTTCTAGCCAAATCGATAGGATTAACTAAATCAGACTCTAAATCAGAGAATGCAACAACCTATAACATACAAACAATGAAATGGTTAGAAATATATTACGACAATGTATAAAAGTAGATTAGATGACACATACACAAAATACAGATATAAATACAAGGATTGAAGTGATAATGAGAATCCATATCCAATATATGATGTTTAGATCCATTTTATCAAGTGCTATATATATATTAAAGAATGAATGTAGATATAGGTGAACTACAAAATTAATTTAAACTTTTTTGTTTTTTTGGTCATGGACCTTCGCCAACTTTGAGTCATACAAAATAAATAAATAAATAATAGACAAAGAAAAGTTATATTTAATGAGTTGGGGTATAATACAATATATTAATTTAATTTCTTTATTTTAATTGTTGTTGTTGTTGGTTGTTTGTTATTATTATTATTAATTATTAATGATAGGGAGAGACTAATATTATAAGGGATGGGGGGGGATGATTGATAATGAAACGTTCATTTGATGGGTCGCATATTTTTGATTATTATTTGTTGTTTTGGTTTCTTTTCTTTAGATTTAATTACTATAGCTACCAAATTGTTGGATTTGATTTTCCTTTACTATTTTTGCTGCTTCTACAGCCTTGTAAAATTCCAAACCAGAACTAGACTTTTTAATGAATGGGTGTTGAAGGAGTTCGGCGGCGGTTGGACGTTTCTCGGTATCCTTTTCAAGACATAAATTTACAAACTCGTTGAATTCCTTGGACCATTTGTATGCGTCACGAAGGGGTGGGACACCCTGGGTAGTCAAAAGGAAAAGAGCACGGAGTGGAGGGAACTCGAGGTAGGGGGGTTCACCCTCGGCCATTTCACGGGTCATGATACCCAAACTCCAAACATCAACCTTGAAATCATAGTTGTTGCCCTTGATGAGTTCAGGTGCCATCCAATAGGGTGTACCGACCACCGAGTTTCTCTGTTGTCTGGCTTGGGTGAGTTGAGCTGCGTAACCAAAATCGGCCAATTTGATTTCACCCTGCGAGCCAATCAGGATGTTGTCGGATTTGATGTCTCTGTGAATACGGTTGAATTTGTGAATATACTCGAGTCCGCGCAAGACCTCGCCACAAACAAATGAAATCTGGTTCTCGGTGAGCTGGATGTCACGGTATTGGTCCAACACTTCGGTCAAACAGCCGCCGCGCATGAGCTCCATGGCGACCCACAACTCGTCGGCCACAATGTAACTGTCAATGTATTGGACAATGTTGGGGTGTGTCGAGTTCTTCATCATGCCAATCTCGTTGATGACGGTCTTGAGGTTCTGGGCCTTGAGCTTCATCTTTTTGATGGCCACCGTGTTGTTGGTGCGTGAGTTTACTGCCTCAAACACTTCACCGGCACCTCCCTCTCCAATCTTGTTGATGTTAAAGTAGATCTTTTTGGGGTCGTCCAAACTGATGAGGTCGTTGAGTGTGACGGGTGCCTCGTCGCTTTGCAGTGGTTGGATCGAGGGTTGGGGTGGCTGCGATGGCATGGGACTGATACCATTGTACTGTGCGTGGAACTTGACGACATTGAGCACTTCTTCGGGGTGTTGCATGACTTCAGGCTCTTGGAAATTGGATTTGATGAGTACCTCCCATTCCTTGGGCAAACCTTCAAATCCAGTCTCGGCGTTAAAGTTGACGTGGATGTCGTGTTTGACGTTGAAAGGGATACCGACCTTGGGTGAGAGACGCTTGGCCGTGTCCTTTTTGGCGGCCGACTCTTCCTTTTTCTCTTTTTTCTTGCTGCCGCTTTGGAAGAGCTTGTTAAAGAAGGAATCCTTTTCTTTGCCGTCTTTGTTGTCCTTGTTGTCCTTCTTTTTGCTGTTGCTGCCGTGCTCCTTGGGTGCCTCGGAGATGGACTCTTTACGCTTTGAGTTGGATTCGCCGCGTGGCGATGATTGTGAGTCTTTGAGCAGACTGGGCGAGGACACACTGCCCGATGCGGTGATGGGGGGTGTCAGGCTGTTGTTGAGGGATGGTGTCGAGACGGTCGACGTGGGTGTGCTGCTCTCGCGTGGCACCAAGGTGGCCGTGGGTGGTGGGCTGGCCTTGGCGGGTGGAGGTGGGGGTGATGGCAACGCGAGACCCGAGAGTGAACCACCCGAGTGTGAACGTGTCATACGTGTCTCACCATTGGGCGAGAGTGAACCGTCGTTGTTTGGTGATGCAAGAGTCTGACTTCTGTTACGTGAGTCTGCTGCTCCTCCAGGAGTAGTAATAACATTGGTCTGGGGAGTTGGTGGGAGTGGTTTGGTGGGAGTATTGTAAGTGCTACCGGGACGGTTGTCAATGCTGAGACGGTTGTTGGATGATGAAGACGATGAAGTAGAGAGTGACGAGAGTGTTGAGGCACGTGAAACAGACGACTCATAGTTGACATTCGAGTTTGGTTGGGATGGAGAATCTTGGATGAGAATCTTGGCAAGGTGTTCTTCCTCGGCCTCTTCAGCTTCCATTTGCTTGATACGCTCGATTTCTTTGAGACGACGGAGATAGGCCTTTTGCTCCTCCTCGTCCTCTTCTTCCTCGCGCTTGATACGCTCCTCTTCCTGACGTCTGCGGTCTGCCAACTCGCGCTCCAAACGTTCCTCGTTCTCCTCTTCCTCTTCCTTGAGACGTTGGATCTCGCGTTGTCGTCTGAGTTGTTCTTGTCTCTCCAACTCCTCCTCGTCGTCCTCCTCGTCCAATTGATGGATGACGACACTGTCGCTGGTGCTCTTTTGCATCAACGCACGTTCAATCTCGTCGTGACTCGTTGAGCTGGCGGCCACCTCGCTGACAATGACGCTGGGAATGACCTGTGCCGGCGCCTTGCTTTCGGCACGCACTTTGGCCACTTCAATGTCGCGTATTTTGTTGAGCATCTCACGCACCTGGTGGTCTGTGAAATGGTATCTATTTTCAATGAGCTTCTTGATGAGCTTCTCGCGGTTGACCTCCCACGCGCCGGCGCTGTCAAACAGCTGCTGCAGCTCGTCGGTGTAGGACTCGGCCTCGAGCGAGAAGGTCTCGTTGGGGTGGTAAAACTCGGCACGCTCTCTTTTGAGGTCCGACGCTGTAATGGTTGCTGCCATCTCTGGTTGTTGACTCAGGTGTTGTGACAAGTACGAGTCGCTGTCTACTATTGGATCGGATGCAGAAAATGACGATGGTCTCTTTTTCTTTGGTGTATCGTCTGGACTAATGTATTGATGACTGTGACTATGATTCTTTTTGAAAAACTTATTCTTTTTTTCTATAAATAAATAATAAATAATAATAAATAAGAGTGAATATCTTCGGATATAAATACAATGTAAAGAAGAAAAGAAAGAAAGAAAGAAAACACAATAAAATGAATGTTTTTTTTTAAACGTTGACTAATAATTAATTGATTAACTCTGTGTACATTATTATTATTATTGCTATATATATTATTTATGCTATGCTATGCTATGCTGCTACTGTACTACTGTTGTTATTTGTTTAACCATCAATCTCTAATTGTGATTGATTTAAAAATAAAATAAATAAATAAAATATCAAATCACATCCTCCTCCTACTCCTCTCTTTGTTTTGAATTGTACCACTGTGTCTCACCATTACCACCATGGTGATAATTGCTGGTACTGGCATTTTAAACAGTGTGTCAATCAATACTCACCCCCATATTCCATCCCCTACACTTTCTTTCAATCAAAAAAGGGGGTGGGGTGGATGAGGAGAGAATGGAGTTGTTATGATATATACTACTACAACTATACGTACTGTCATCATTAATGATTATTATTATTACTAATTTAATATCTTTAAATTGATTATGATTGCAATGTTGTATACTCTTTGGTACTATTATTATTGTTATTATTTATACTTTGGGGATGGATGGATAGCTATTGGATTGTTAAATGATTGATACAGATAAAGATAGAAAAGTAAAAAAAGAGACAATTGATCGATCCAGCCAATATCCATTCATTGGATCACCAACCATATGATTTTGAATGTGTTGTTGAACAATATATCACAATACATATATCTCGATGTTTGTTTGGTACTTACTTTTCTCTCCTGTTTCTTCTTTCAAGTTTGATTTCGAATGGCTTCGATGAATGGTTGATGATTTAAGAAAATGTTCAAACTTTTGCCTTAGGGTCGACACATTATTATTGTTATTTGCTATGAGTTGGAGGGATATTTAAAAATATTTATATCAAATACAACAAAGATAAAGATACAAATAAATATATAAATAGTAGTAGTGGTTCAATTGAATTTAAATGAATCAATGCAATTGAGATAGTTAGATAAATAATTAGATTAGTATAAATAAATAAATAAGTATAATAGTATTACAAGTTTGTTTGTTTGTTTGTTTAGTTTGTTTGTTTGTTGGTATTAATACAAAGGTAAGAAGAAGAATGGGAAAGGAAAAGAAAGGTTGTGTGATGAAACAAAAGATAGGCGCGTCAAAACAGTTGAGTTGATGTGTGATTCTTGACGACAAAGAAGAAGAAAAAAAAAAACAGTTCTTTGAAGAAGAATGAAAACGCAAAGCAAAGAGAGCTCCACAAAACCAATTCGATGGATTTTGGGCAAAGCGTGCGGAATTTGGTCAAAAGCGATCAATTCAATTAAAATGGATCGACCAAATCTTCCTTTGTTGATCTCTCTCTCTGTTGTGGTGCTTATGACAATTATAGGTTGTGCCCAATAATAACCAACATCATCATCATCATCATTATTGATAGATAGATAGGTAGGATAGAACGAATGGACAAGACAAAGTGATAATCATTTTAACAAGATAGATAAAGAAGAAGGAGGAGTGAACGTGAATGAGTTCATACATACAGGACATATTCTGTTTCACCTGACTCTATTTACAAGTTGTTGTTCTGACTCTATGATCAATATATATATTATTATTATTGTTGTTGTTCTATATAACTATAATTATATAAATAATAGTAGGAAATGATTATTATTATTATTAGTATATTTGTTTTTGTGAACAAACAATTATAAAGAGGAGGAAAAGGAAAAAAAATATTAAATAAGAGCAATGAATAATAGAACTATGTATGGAGGTGTGGATGGATGGATGGATGGATTGGGTGTATATGTGAATGATAGAACGAACGATGGAAAAGACACACAATGACAATATTAATAGCGATCAATCAAACAAATAACACCACCACTACCACTAACTAATAATACCATAGTTGATTATTTTGTGGTAGAGATTGGATAATGAAAAACTAATGTCACCAATATTGGTCTCTATTTCTTTCTTTCTCTCTCTCTCTCAATACACATACTCACACCAAAATCTTATATAATATTTGTTTGTTTGTTTTGTTTGTTTGGTGTTATCTTTATCTTTCTATCAAATTTATCTGTAATATGCCGTTTGGTTGGTTGGTTGCTATTATATTCTTTTTATAATTATATTTACAAGGGACAAAGAAGTATAGAAATGTTGAAAGTGCTTTCTAAAATTAATATTGTTGTTGTGTATAAATATCAATGAAATGAATAGAGATAGATTGGTAGGTATTGATTTTGATTGTTTGTGGTCGTTGTTTGTTTGTTATTTATCAATATTCTCTTTATCTTTATCTCTCCTCTCTGTTTTCACACACTCACTCTCTTCTCTTTCTTTCTTTCTTTCTCTCTGTCTGTCCGTCCGTCTATCTTTATCTTTTATGTTTATCACAATGAAATTGGTCAATGAGGAGGAGGGTGTATGAGGTGGATTGGTTGGGTACGGTAACTACTGTGGTCTTCTCCCACGTGAAACGTTGCATCAATCGTTATTGTCACTTTATTCACACACCTTTTTGTTGTTGTTGTTAACTGTTAGTGTGAATGAGGTAGGGGTGTGAGTTGTTGTTGTTGTTGTTGGAATATCAATCGAGATCGAGAGTGAAGATGAGAGTTGATGCAATTCACATCAATCGATCAATCGCTTTTTGAACTGTATCATGATGTGTAATTTGTCTCTCCCTCTCTATCTCTACCCTCACACCACAATTATCTTTTGTTGTTTGTTGTTATTGCTGTTGCTGCTGATTGTTGTGTGTTGAGAGTGTGTATGTGTGTATATGTGTCATTTAACAAATAAATTTAAATTACCCTATTTACTTTTTGTTGTTTGTTGTTCAAAGAATATAAATATATATTACAAACTATATATATTTCTTATTGAGACCTATACTATCTATCAATGCTGATATCTAATAAAAATAATATATATATCTCTCAAGTCAGCTGACTAGACTCTAAAGTTATTTATAGACAATATATATATAAATAAATATAAATATAATAACAACAGGATTATAAAGCACTATGAGATAAGCCCAAAAAAGCACTAACGTTGTGTCTCCCATTCATCTCTGGTCAGCTGTGAACCGTTTTCACAGATTTTTTTAAAATTATTTTAAAGGATTTTTGATAAAATCGGACTTCAAAAAAAGATAAACAAATATTGTTTATTATTTATTATTAATTATTTAATGAATTAATTTATTATTTATTTATTATTTATTTGAAGAATGGGATATTCAGGACCATCTTTTAACCAATTTAAAGTGACTGATTGGTTACTATCACTATTACCATTGATAAATCCACCAAAAAGAGAATTCTTTTCCAACATTAAAATACTACCATTGTCAAATCTTTTAATTGTAAAATCTGTAGAGCTCGTAATGACGATGTTTAAGTTTTCAACTTTTGATTTGTATAGGATGTCTTGTATTTCGAGTCGATAGGGTTTGGTACGCCACTGAATACCTAGTTTTAGGGTCTTGATACTGTCTGGCAAGGGAACGCCCTTTGATTTGAGTGAGAGGAGAGGTATGCCGTCGGTCTCGGTCGGTATCAAGTTTAGTGCGAGTGAGGTGATGGGTAACTCTAGTATCGAGGAACTGAAATAATCAACACCTGAATAATCATACCATTCAATTTCTTTGATTGATTGTGGAAAGGTGGTGGTGGTGGGTGAGATGGAGCCGAGAGGTGCCGACTGTGGAGACAAGATTTGAATGTTTTGTACATTGTTTGGAATTGATCCTTCCATAACTCTAAAATATTCTTCAAACGAGAGTAATAGAGTGGTGGTTGATAATGGTAATATACCAGTACGGAAACACTCACCAATTTCAACCAATGAGATATCTGTCAGTGTTTCTGGTAACGACGACGATGCCAGTCCATTTAGATCACGCACATTACAATAGAGTGTATCCAGTTTGGTCATAGTCGATGGGAATGGTGTCAATGGTGTTGGTGAAGTGGCTTGGAGACTGAAAGAGACGAGATTGGGGGGATAGACAGACACTGACACTGGCATGGAAAGTATGGAGCGAATATCGAGTGTTTTAAGCATTGAAAGATACCCAAGTGAGAGTGTACATGCAGTCGTATTTTCAAGGGTGAGGTAGAGCGTGACTAGAGATGGTGGGAATTCAAATGGTGGGGCATCGTCCAATGAAATGTTGAGAGTTGTCAGAGCAGAGGGTAACCGCCAGTTGACGGGTGGTGTAAGCGAAGTGTTAAAGTGTACACCAAATATAGTTAGTTTAACCAATTCGGTGAGATCTTTGAAACAGTAGTCGAGAGTGATGGGTGTATCTTGATTGGTTCGATTTGTCAGAGTCAGTTTAGCGAGTGATTTTGGGAGGCTGACATTTGGTAGATCTTGTAAACACATGACTAGACGTTTGAGTGAGTCTGGTAACACTATACCTCCACCTCCACCACCACTAGACATTTGTTGTGACTCTAAACAAAGTGTCTTTACTTGAGATGGGATCCAACGAGCATCAACGTTGACAGCACTCGAATCTTCAAAATAAAGATATTTGGTTGATTGAGGTATTGATTCTGGTGTGATATTACTACTGCACCTTGATATACCAACTGTCTCGATTTGTTGTTCACCAGATTGATTCATTTGATTTTGGTTCAAGTAGATTGGATCGGTAGTGTCACGAGTATAGACCAACTGGCCACCAAGAGAGTTGTAAAAGATCGATTTGAAAGAACGCATGTAGAACGCAGTCATTGAGAATCGAGTGTAATCATAGACAATATCGTCAAACAATGGTTGTTGTACATAATCTATACTTTTAAAGTAAAGACTGTTGGCATAGAGTTGTCTAAATCCATAGTAGAACTGTTTGCATGTCAACAACAAGCACACAAGATCTATATCATTCTCGAGTAGGTTGACAATCTTTAGACATATTCTATTTGGTATATTTCCAAATTGTAAATAACATCTTCTTCTATCTTCTTCTTCTTCTTTTGTTGGTATAGTTGTTGATGATGAACATGTTGATGATGGTGATAGTGGTGAAGAGATAGTACTACTATTACTATCACACATCTCGATGATTTAAATAAACAGCCTTTAAACAACTAAATAGTACTATATTTATAATTAACCATTTGTGAAATAAATAATAATATTATTGTAGAGAAACATACAAGATACGAGATATCTTGGGATGCAAAGATTATTTAAATGAATGATTGCTGAAATGCATTCCTTCGTCGAGTTGAATACTTTGACAAAAAAAAAAAAAAAAAAGAATAATAATTATGCATAGTATATTTACTGATTCATTGATCTTATTTCTTTGTTTTATTATTATTGTCTTTTTGTTGGTGACTTGAACAGGTCTATAAGATTCATGAGAGGATTTTTTCGTGGTTGGCTCTCTTGACCACCTTTTAGTTGTTTTAAATAATCGTTGAGTAGTTGTTTGATTTCATACCGTTTTTGATATTTCAATCTTTTAATGGCAATTTCAATGGATTGTATTGCCGTGGGAATGTCTACGAAAAGAGGGAGAATCAACTTGACAATATCATAGTGATTATACAAAAGAAATCTACTAAGTGATTTTTCATTGCATTTCTCTTTTCTAACATTGATTAGAAATTCTGCTGTTTCCAGTCTTCCATATTTACATGCATTCTCAATGGCCGTTTGCGTGCATCCTTCAGTTCGGTTAAAGTGTAAAAACTAATAATAATAATAATAATAAGAATATTAATAGTAGTATAGTTTGTTAATAAATATAGAAGTGGTTTGTTGTTAACTATAGTTAATTTGTCTACATACTTTGACAATATCAATGTAGCCCCTCATTGCTGCTTCATCCATTGCATTGGATGTTGCACCTTCACTACGATGCTCGTGAAGATACTTTACAATTTCAAAGTGGCCGGAGCTAGCTGCCCAATCCATAGCCCTGGTTGTTGCACCCTCTGTGCGATGCTCATTGAGGTACTTTACGACATCAATGTGGCCATAGTGAGCGGCCCAATCCATAATGATCGGTGACCAAACACAACTATCATCAGAGAAATGATCGTGAAGAAAATAGAAAATATCCAATTTACCATAACTCAATGCTGCTCTCAAAGCATCTGGTGTACATTTTGCCTTGACAGTGTTAACAAGATACGATAGCATTTCGATACTTGCATTCAAAATGACACCATCTTCCATAGAGATGGTTGTTGTTGTTGTTGTTTGATTTTCATAAAGGTACTTTACGACATTTAGGTGGCCTTTAGCTGCCAAATCCATAGCATTGGTTGTTGCACCTTCTGTACGTTGCTCATAAAGGTACTTTACAATTTCCAAGTGTCCATTCATTGATGCATTATCAATAGCATTGGTTGTGCATCCTTCACTACGGTACTCGTGAAGATACTTTACAATTTCAAAGTGGCCGGAGCTAGCTGCCAAATCCATAGCCCTGGTTGTTGCACCTTCACTTCTGTGTTCCTGAAGATACTTTACAATTTCAAGGTGGCCTTTAGCTGCCAAATCCATAGCCCTGGTTGTTGCACCTTCACTTCTGTGTTCCTGAAGATACTTTACAATTTCCAAGTGTCCATTCATTGATGCATTATCAATAGCATTGGTTGTGCATCCTTCACTACGATTTTCATGTAAGAACTATGTGTTACAATTAAATTTTACAAGTTAGTTTACTTGTTGATTCAAATTAGAAATAAATAAATACATAAGTATACATACTTTGACAATATCTAAATGGCCATTACATGCAGCATTATCCATCGCTTTGTTTGTACAACCTTCACTTCTATTAAAATGGAGAAACTTTTTAAGTTTAAAAAAAAAAAGTACAAGTTAATTATTAAATATTTTCTAAATATTCTCTATTCAACTATCCGATTGATTCTTACCTTTACAATATCTAAACTATTCTTTGCTGCTTCATCCTACAATTTGATTTGAATTAAAAGATAAATAAATAAATTAATTTAATAAATTATATCTTTTCCTTTATAATTTCATATTAATATTAATGAATCTTACCATTGCATCTTTACACTGTTTTCCATTAATCAATCGATTATCGTGTAAATACTTTAAAAGTTCAATGTGTGATCCTTGGCAAGCCAAATACACATGTTTGTCATTGAATTTTACACCTTTGGTAGAGTGGTGTATTAACTTGACAGTCGAAAGATACCCATTCTCGAATGCAACCTCCAATGCATTATCGATAAACCCTCTAGTACTTTTGCCAGCAGCGGCAGCAGCAGGGCATCTCTTGACTAGATATTCCAATATCTCTTGATTAAACCTATTTCTTCTCGTAACTTTAACGAGTTGTGTATTGCTCAAATAGTTCCATTTGAATTCAAACCCGGTAGACCATTCTACAAGATGTTCAAGTGTATCCAATGTTGCATTTGGGTGATGACAGTATTGAGTAATCGCTAATCTTCTTCTTCCAACTCCTATTTGGTCAATGTCTAGATAATGACGTAGAAAGTTCCAAGGCATTGCATAAATTGATATCATTTCGAGACGTGGTAACTTGATGATATCTCTTCCTTTTAATGGTATTCCTTTTCTTTCAGATGCATCATTTAAAGAATCTGGTCGATACAACAATTGATTTGATATATCATTTATAAGATTGAATATCAAATCTCTAATGTATTTTACTTTGATTAAAGATTGAAATGTTGTAGTAGTAGTTGTTGTCATTATGATTATAAATAACAATTATTATTATTATTATTAATAATGTACAAACATTTAATAATAAGTTTGTTGTTTGTTATTTTTCAATAACAAAAATCCAGACATTAAACGTTCACTGAGTATACTAAACTTTAAAAAAAGAAAAAAAAATAGAAATTCTTAAAAATATCCAATAACATTATTAATTTGACAACAAATAATATTAACAATAATAAACTTTTAATGAGAATAATCTATATTATATTGATTCTATACAAAATAATTCACAAATGATTTTTCTATTTTATTAAGTTTAATGTGATTATTATTTATTTGGTTGATGTTGCTTGTTGATGGATCTCTTTGACAAAACATTTATCCGACATGGTTAGAGTTGAGTCAAAGTTCCATTTTGCCATACCCACTTGGAACAGGGGATTTTAGAGGTATCGGCTTCAAAAATACAACTTTGGGCTTCGTTTGGACCAAACTCTTGCTTCATTGGCATTAATGGGACTTGGGGGCCATTTAACCAGGTGGTAGTAGTAGTGGTGGTCTTTTTGATGATACGAGTCTTGTGGAACTTGGAGAGGTCGGTGTGTTCGAGACGGTGGAGTTCCTTGAGCTTTTGCTTCTCACAGGTTTCTCTTTCATAGTTGTCCTGGAGTTGAATGTCCAACATCTTGTCTTCATTGGGGGTGAGGTCGAATCTGTTGGGTCGTTCCAATTCGCAGCTTGGTGAGTATTCCTTAAAGTTGGACTTGAACATGCCTTTGAGCGAGTAGAGTAAATCGTCTTCGTCCATTGGCTTGGTAAATTTCTTGTTCATTTGGATTGGTTCTTCCATTGGCTTTTGCATTGGAAGACCTCCATGTTCACGTGCTACTTTGGATGACATTGTGTAATATTTCTATATAAAAATTAAGAAATAAATTTTGAAATAATTGAAAAATGTTCAAGTATGTAAGTATGTATGTACTTTGTGAAAAAATAGAGTCAAAGAGGATAGAGAGAGATAAGAATTTAATTAATAAAATTTACCTTTATTAATTTCTTTATAAGTATACTTTGGGAAATATGATTGAATTGATAATAATAAATTTATTGGGCTCTTTTTGAATACTCTGTTGCTTATCCATAAATTCTTAATAAATAAATTTATTTAAATCCAAATGTGAACATATTCCAAAAATGGAAATACTCGAATATTTTTTTTTTTTTTTTACAATAAAATCGAAAACCATTGAATATCTTTAATCTTTCACTCCACTTGAAAGATCTCTTTGAATAAAAGTTCCCTCTAATGTAAAATGTGTTTATATCTATTTAAAAATTAATTTGTTTTTAAATATTTTTTTTTGGCGCAGACCTTGGAAACATTTAGATTTTGGAAAACAAATACAATTTAAAATGTCGTCCTATTTGTAACTCTTCAAAAGATCTTATCAATAAATGGGAGAATAGATTGAGATTGATAAACTAAATAGATAATCTACAAAAAAAATACCCCCTCAAATATTGTTGTTTGTTTTAAATAAATAAATAAATAAATATTGAAAGTTTGTTTTATTATGATTATTATTGATGGGTTCAAAAACTTTTTAAATAAATGTTTTTACTTGAAAGAGGTAGAACTACTTATAAACATACTCTTTGGACGAGTTTTGTTTTGGTCCAATTCAAGTTTTTTCTTTTGAGCTTCTGCTGCCAGTGCAGCCATTCCTAATCCTAATCCCATCCCAACTCCAGTTGGAACAAATCTTCTTGGTGGTGGTGCAGAACGTTCTTCATCATCATTATTATTATTATCAGAGGAGGGTGGAGGTGAACTGATACTATTAATATTATTATTATTATTGGTTGTATTAATAATTTCACTTTGACTTTTAGCAAAACTTTCATCCAAGTTTTTTCTATCCAATTGTGTACTGGCAGGTCTCATGATTCTAGATGGTTGCTTTCTTCCACTTTGTGGTCTGGCTCTATCGACTGTTAAACCTGGTAATAAGGTGATTGGTGCTGATGGTGGGGATGTGGATGTTTGAGAGTTTGTTTCAAACCCCTCAAATGAAGGTGGAGATGGAAGGAATAAAGAGGTTGATCTGGTACGAGTCATGGTCGATTGCTTGTTAGTGTCAGATACCAATGACGGTGAGACAACTATATTTGGTGGAGATGATTTGGAAGCAGGTGACTTTGTTGTTGTTGTCTTTTCATTCTCTGCTTTCCATTCTCTATCAATTTCTTCCAATTGTTTTTGTTGTTGAGTAGAAGTAGTTGAAGAAGTAGAAGTTGTTTCAGTTGACAAAGTCTTTCCACTCTCTGCTTTCCATTCTTTATCAATTTCATCCATTTTTTTTTGTTTTTCCAAACGTTCTTTTTCAACTCGTTCCTTTTCCAATCTTTCTTTGGCTCTTTCTTGTCTGACCTTTTCGATTCTTGCTTTCTCTGAATTGACACGTTCAGATCGTTCCTTGTCCAATGCCTCTCTATCCTTTTTCTCCTTTTCAACTCGCTCCTTTTCCTTTTCCAATCTTTCAACTCGAAGCTTTTCAACCTTTTCCAACTTTTCCTTTTCCAATCGATCCTTGTCAGCCTTTTCCTGTGCCTTTTCCTTTTCTAATCTTTCCTTTTCAGATTGGATAGATCGCATAAATCTAAATGAAACTGCCTCCTTTGTCTCAGTAGCTGCTGAAGAAGATGGAGAGGTGACAGGAGTTGAAGGTGCAGTAGTTGGTTTTGTTGGCGTTTTAATCATCTTTTTTTCTTCCTCTAATCTATCTTTTTCCAATTTATCTTGTTTCTCCTTTTCCAACTTTTCCTTTTCTAATCTAATCTTTTCTAATCTATCTTTTTCCAATTTATCTTGTTTCTCTTTTTCTAATCTCTCCTTTTCCAACTTTTCCTTTTCCAATTTAATCTTTTCCAAGTTGTCTTTTTCTAATTTAATCTTTTCTAATTTCTCCTTTTCCAATTTATCTTGTTTCTCTTTTTCTAATCTCTCCTTTTCTAATCTAATCTTTTCCAAGTTATCCTTTTCTAATTTAATCTTTTCTAATCTATCCTTTTCCAATTTATCTTGTTTCTCCTTGTCTTGTTTCTCTTTTTCCAATTTGTCTTTTTCAGCCTTTTCCTTTGTCAATTTGTCTTGTTTTTCTTTCTCTAATCTATCCTTTTCCAATCGATCCAATCTTATTTTTTCGATTCTTTCCTTTTCCAATCTCTCATTTTCCAATCTTTCCTTTTCTATTTTTTCGATTCTCTCCTTTTCTGCACTTTGAACCGATCGCATGAATCTTGATGATACTGCTTCCTTTGGTTCTGATACAGCTGCAGGTGGTTGAGAGGTTGTTGTTGTTGGATTGATGGCAACTGGTGGTTTGGTCTCTACCGCTGCAGTTGTAGTTGCAGGAGTAGGATTTTGAACAGCAGTAGAGGATGGGGATGTAGGTGCTTGTTTGGATTCTTGTTCATTTTTTTTCTTTAGTACAGATAGATAGTTGATTCCAACATCCTTGGAAGGTGTTACTGCCGTTGTTGTTGTTGCTGTTGGTATTGGTGTATTATTAATTGGGGTAGGCGTTGGTGTTGGTGTTGGTATAGTAGTGGGTGTAGGTGCTTGGGATGGAGTGGGGGTAGTAGTAGTAGTAGAGGAAGTAGCAGTTGTCATGTTGATACGACTATTGGACTTACTATTATTGATGGATGTAGCCGATGTCACACGAGCTGGTGTTGCAGCAGTTGAGACAGCCGCGGCGACTACTGTTGGTGCCTGTGATGGGACAGCAGCAGCAGAAGTAGAAGTGGCAGGGGTAGTAATACTTGAGATGGGAAGAGAATTGGCAGAAGTTGATCGAGGGGTGATGGATCGTGGAGTGGTTACCTTTGGTGATGGCGCATGACTGGTTGTATTAAAGTCATAGAGAGACTGGATAAAGTTGGTAAACTTTTGGGTATACTCTGGATGCGACTTAAAGTCAATGGTTACATGTGGTTGGTAGTTACTGCAATTGATATTGTATTGTGATAGTACAGTCAGATCGTTGAGTGATAATGTTGCAACATTGGTTGGTGACGACGTTGCGGCTGCGGTAGGAGCCTTGTTTTTAAACTGTTGGTACGATTGTGATTGGGAGAGTGCCAATATAAACTGCTCTAATGCCTTTGGATCGATAGTTGTTGATATGGGACCGGTACTAGCAGACGATGATGCAGACGAGCGTGGTGTATAAGGTGGAGAGGTAATTTGAAATGGAGCAGCTGACGATGACGATGTTGCCGTGGGTGACGTTGTTGTTGATGATTTGGTGTTGGTGGAGTTGTTGACAGCCACAGAGACTGGTGAACCTGCCGACGCACCGTCCTGGGCAAATGTCAGATACTCGGTAAGCATGGTAGCCATCAGCTTGGAACGCTCGTCATCAATCTGCTTGTACAGACGTTTGTACTCTTTATTGAGCTGTTCGCACAATCTATCATGGTGATCCTTTAGTTTACGTTCCTGTGTATAGTACGATGTCAGGATAGTAGACTGATGTGCAATCTTATCCCATCGTTTCTTTGTCTCAATGTCTCCAATATGAATAGACGTCGATGGTGATGGTGATACTGATGCTGAAGAAGTGACCATCATCATAATAATTATATCGTTGAAAAATGAATATATTAATCTTGATTAAATTTAATTGGATTAAATAATATTATATTATAGTTTAATATATAGAATATAGAATAGATAACATAAATAAATGATTATATATATATATATATTTATATAATTATATCCACAATGTTTGTTTGTTTGCTTGTTTGTTTGAACAACAAAATATTTTAAATAAATATATACACACTGCTTGTTAGCTAGCTGTTACTAGTATTGCTATTTGACTTTATAAATTATGAGAGAGTTAACACAAAATATATATATATAGAGTGAATGAGTGTTTGATTGATTCCTTAATAAAGTGAAGACAATTGTATTACACTCATCAATCACCACACCCACACTGTTTGCTTCACCTCCACTCCAATCGTCATGATAATAATATAAGGTCTTAAACTTTTACATTTGTTTTTTTATTATTTGAATTAGCATTGATTTGCTTTGCATTGATTTTTTTTTGTCATGTTGTTGAGACTCAGACTATTCCTCGTTGTCAATGAATGACAGATTCAGATTCAGATCTGTTGATCTAGATAGATAATCCATCTCTTAATTGAGTTCTAAGACACTCTTTCTATTTCTCATATAAACCGATTTATGATGTACTATTCTACTACTACTATTTGTTGAAACATATTTGTAAAAGGTTCCAATAAATTGAAGGTTGCAAAGTTGAGAGATCGTAGGACGGAAGTGCCAGTTAATATTGTTGGTAGCCACTATGATAGAGATCTTTTCGATGTTGTGGTCATGATGATCATAATCATGGGGTAAATTAAATTGGCTAAACTCTGTGAGAGTTTTGATGTCGGGTAATAACGCCAGTTCCTTGACTTGAGGATTGTATTTGCTGATTTTGGCAATATTCGAGTCGGTGAATGATAGTTTGGTGATACGTTTGGGAAGTTTTGATTTGATTTGTTGATTAGTCAATTTCGCAATACCATATGAACCTGTTTCATCTATAATGATTCTTAGATGTCTGAGTTTTGGTAACCGACCCAACATTGGAATGACATCAAACGAGTTGATCGATACTGCTTCTAATGACCTTGAAAGTGGCCACGTACATGGATTGTCGTCGTCACCCTCTTTTTGTTGTTGAAATAGAAATTGATTGCATTTGTGGATATAGTATAGCCTTTGAAGTGGTAGATTCTTTAGTTGGGTGAGCCCTCTTGCACCGACCCAGTCAAGGCTCCATTGTGACATATCCAACGAAGTCAGAGATTGTAACCGAGACAGTGAGAGAAATAGTTTGTCGGGGCTTGGCAAATTAAAAGGATAGTAGCCGGTTATGGGTCCAAATTCCAAACATTGTACAATATTTGAATAGAGAACAAGACAATCCCAACATTTGTCGCTCCAACCGCTTGGCATCGCGATTGTGAGAGTTTTGATTGATTTACCCAACAGAAAATACTGATTTGAATAGTGTCTATGTTGTATTGATCTTTCTTCATCTTGACAAGGTAGTGCAACTCGTTTGACAAGTTGTCTTGAAACAAATAAAAATAGTGCCTTGCATGTCAGTGTCAAGCCAAATCGGAGACGATTAATTTGTCCAAACATATTTTCCCTTTTGTACACTCCAATAGTTGGAACATGTTGGTCCTTGTGTATGGGACACGTTGATTAGGCTTTTAAAAATGCTTTAGATTGTTTGACATAATCTGCAAAACCAACTGACTTTTCCTCCTACTTGTAACTATTCCATGAATATCTAACAATCTTTTCGATTATGCTAAATGGAAGTGTTGGGTTGTTGGTCATCATTGTGATTGTTGTTGTTGGTATTTCTGATGATGTTGGTGTTGATGTTTCTATTGTTATCTCTGGTGTTATTATTGTTGTTGTTGTTGTAGTTGGAGAATCAAAACCAGCAGGTGTTGATTCTTTATCATAATCATAAATGATAACTTTTGAAAGATTGACCAAAGAATATTTTGATGGATCACCAAGATGAGTAAATCTCTCACGAACAATTTCTATAAATGGTGTGGTGAGGGTTGGGGTGTACTCTAGGATTGGTTTTGGTGGTCCTTCATCTTTACTCTTTTCCTTTTCCTCGCTGAGATCCAAACCTTGATTGTCAACCTTTTCAATGTTTGCCTTGGTAGCTTCCATGTTTCCATTTTCCAATCTCCAAGCACGATAGGCAATGACTTGGTCGAGTTCGTCAATCACCTTTTTCTTGAGTTCTGGTGACAGCGTGTCAAAGACGGCGGTGTGAACATCCAACTCTTCGTCCTTTAGGAATTGAAGTAATCCTAATAACCAACAAACCGACTGTGACAATAGACCAGTCTCTGATTCGTCTCTCTCTGATTTGATACCCTTTTCCTTTAATTCTTCTCTTTCCTTTTGAGTAATCTTGGCATCTGAAACTACCAAATCGTGAATAGCATCGTATATTCTACCCATTAAAATATAACTAACTTCTTCAAACAATACTAATCTCTCTGCCATTGTAATGGTTTGATTCTTGTCCTTTTTAAATTTCTTTTTAACATCCTTTGATGATAAATGAGCTTCTTCAAATAATGATTCATTAATTTCTACATCATTTGTAGAAGCAGAGGTAGAAGTAGCTGAAGTAGTAGGAGATGATGGTTGGCTTGACCAATTGGATGGTTTTAACCAACTAAATGATCTTGAAAATATATTACTACCACTATTTCCATTTACTTGTCCTTTACCATTTTGCATTGGACTATTTGGTACTGATTGAGCAAATCCAGAATTTCCATTACCGACGTTATTATTATTTCTATTTAAATTTGGAGTAGTATTTGTTGAATAATGTTGTCTTTCCAATTTTAATTCTTCATTATCAATTGAACTACTATCAATTTTTAATTCCAAATCACCTTCTTCATCATCAGGCTCCAACTCACCAGTTTCAGCCACGGTGAGGATCTTTTTCAAACAATAAGCAATCTTTTCAAAGTGATAACCAATGTTTGCTTTACAAAATAGTTTGCCGAGTGGTTCATAGAGAACGGGCAGCAACTCTCGGATAATCTCGATCATTTCGTCATTGCCCAACACTTCGATGAAATCATTCTTTTCGCGACGACGTTTCTCCAACTTTACGTATTCAAAGAGTGCTGTGTAATGGTGTTCTTCGAGTTGAGCGATAATCTCTGGGTCGACTGATGGACTCGACGGCCATTGGTATTGCATAATGACGATTGGTTCTGGTACCTCTTTAAAGTAGGCGATAGGAGTACCCTGTTGATCACTAACTTGGGTAGAGTTGGCTGTGAATCCCTTCATCTTGTTGATGAGTAATCGACGATGATTACGATTAGGTAGGTCGTTGAGAGCAGTCTCTGCAGCTTTGAGTGCCACTTTGGTTGCACGATCAGTCTTGCCAAGCTCGACCATCACCGACGCGATAGTTTGGATGAGGTTTCTAGCACCAAATGGTTTGGCCAAAAACATGACAATGATACCTTTGAGTAGAGTGATGGGGTTGGCAATAGCCAACGACGCACGAATCGCCTTGACCGGCGTAATCATATACAAACGTTTTAATTTTACAATTTGTTTGGGGTCGCGTAACTCTCGTTCCATCCACAACGACATAATCTTGATAACGGTAGTTGTAAATTCATAATATTCGTCTGGCAGATCTTTGAAATGTTTAGTCTTTAAAATAACGTTGAAGAGACTAGATATACCATTCTCTGCATTCTTGTCGCCACTACCACCATTCTTTTCCTTTTCCTTTTCAGCCTGTAAATTCTTTTTTTCAATATTCATAATAATGACTTGAGTGATTTCAGTTAGACGTCGTTGTAGTTGCATAATAGTTTCATCACGTTCAATATCCTTTTGTGACTTTTTCTTTTCCTTTTCCTCTTCCTCTGCTATTTTCTCTCTGTCCTCGGTTGTGTGTTGGTCGGGTTTATCACCCCGCTTCTTCTTCATTTGGTTAATGTCAAGTGTCGGGTCTTTAAACACTTTCAACGTCTTGTCCTTTTTCTTTTCCTGTGGTGTACGTAGTGCCACATCAAACACCTTGACCACAAACTTTCTAAAGTGATCCGACGTCTCTTGTTTTGATGCCAACTGTGACTGGATGACAATGTTGGGCAGTGTATGAATGAGTTGTTGGAATTTCTGTTTGGCAGCTGCCTTGTTGGTCAACAGCGGGATGGTTGTCAACTGTTCAAACAGAAACTTTAAAAACAAAGTTTGTTTCAAACTATCGGCATCCTTGAAATAGATTATAATCTCTTCTTGAATACTATATTTTAATAATTGTTGTTTTAAATATGATTCTTGATCATGTGTTAATGTTACATTATCATTTGTTGTTGAAGTTGAAGTTATTGTAGTTGTAGTTGTAGTTGATGTACCACCAACAATATTATTATTATTTTCCATAATAAATATATATATATATAACTAATAAGATATGATTAAATCATTAATATATATATAATTTTATATTCTTAATTTACTATAGTCTTACCTGCAAAAAAAGTAAATTAAACTATTTGTCTTTTTCTTTTTCTTTTTCTTTTATCTCTTTTTTTTTTTTTTTTTGAAGTATGTAAAATGAGATTAAGGTCAACGATATAAATAATGTAGTGTGTATGTTGTTGTTATTATTATTATTATTATTGTAAAATCAATTAATTATGAATAGTGTAGGAGTGGAGTGGGGTTGATGTATTAATAAATTTTATTCCTTCTTGTTCGACTGACCACCTCATGAATGTTCACAACGGTTCGCGACACAATTTAATTTTTTAAAAAACAATTAATTTAATGTTGTTGTGTTTTTGGTGTCTGTCTGCTTCTCCTCTTCTTTTTATTCAAAGAATAAAACATTCTCACCAATCTAACCTAACCTGGTATGGTATGATAGTATGGTTGGATTGTGTGGTAGTTGTAAAACAATACTTTTAGAATGGGACCTGGCTTGTTGAGACTTTCTAACACACAATGTAAGTAGTAAGTAAGGGTGACACCACTCGGTCGGGAGGTCAGTCGGTCACATCTTGATTTAAAAGATTAATATTAATATATATATTTTATTAGTTTAGTTTAGTTTAGCTTGTTAATTGAACCGTATTTGTTTGTTATGTTTGTTTTGTTTTGTTTGTTGAAAATTAGGTAAATAATAATATTTGTTTGATTGATGGAATTTCTTTCTTTGATTAATACTTTCATTCATGCATTCATTCATTATTTATGGATCCCTTTTTAAATTATAAACATCATCGATGAAATCATTTGGTAAGAGGATACCAGTTGAACCAATATAAATATTTCTCTTATAGTAGGTAGATAGTTCATAGATGGAACGCATTTCCGAATAGGTAACACCACCAGCAATGAAAATGATCAACTTGCTGCCAGTGTATTTGGTCTCTTCGACTTGGACGGCTGGATCGGCCCAACGTGGTTGGTTGCTCTTGCCCTTGAGTGATACCTTTGATACTGGGGCGGCAGTGGTTTTGGCGATGGGTGTGTCACGGACAAATGGGAAATCAGTGTCTTGGAGGGTGTCGTTGATAAGATTCTCTGCAATGTCTTTGACCACTGGCACATAACGAGATACTTCGTATGGGACACTACCAGTCTCTTGCTTGCGTTGCTTTTGAATGTTGGTCTTTGCCTTGGCCTTGGCACCCTTCATCAATGTGACACCCAAGTAGTAGAGGTTGGCAATAGCCGATTGCTCCTGTTGATTCAACATTGCCAAATCCATCAATTTTTTACGATCAACATCTTTAATACCTTCTTGTGATATAATATACATCATTAATAATCTAATCTTATCATTTTTTCTAAAAAACAAAAGTAAATTAATAACTAATCATTATTTGTTTGTTTGTTTGTTTGTTTGTTTGTCTTTTCTTTTCTAAAACATACTCAATTCTTTGTTCAGAAAGGAAAGAAGATAATCTACCAACAATATTCTTTGGTGAACTACCTTTGGCATCTTCACCAGTTGCCATATCTTGTTCCAAATAGGCAAGATTAGCCATATCTTCTGTGAATTTTTGTGATGATTGTTCAGCAAGATTAATATGGGTAGAATATTTTGACATGATCTCTTGGTATTGTGGTAAATTTCTAATTACATCACTTGCTTCTTTTAATGATCCTGTATTCTAAAATGAAATAAAAAAAAGAATAATAATTAATAATAACTTCTTTTCTTTTTCTTTTTCTTTTTTCTATTTCTTATTTACTTGTTGAGTATATTGAGTAACTTGATTAGTTCTCAAGAATTCATCTAAACGAGTTTTAAGATATTCAATGACATCAGCAATATGTTTATGACGAAGTCCAGTCCACATGTAATCATGATCGCTAAGGAGAGCCTCCTTTTTCTGAGCTGTACCCGATTGAGAGGTCGAGTCGTAAGAGAAACGATCGTTTTCAATCTTGAACAAATCATAAATCATAGCTTGATAGGTGAATTCGTGAAGCAATGGAGCAATTGGGTCTTGACTTCTATCCAAAATCAATAATGTTCCTCTCTCGTCACTTGGATTCCAATTCTTTGAGTTTCTAGCTGCATGATCCATTCTCTCTTGTGTCATACCTGCAATCACTGCACTAACTGGATTATTACGTGAATATCTAATAATTGGATATTCTCCCAATGATACACATAATGATACCAACTAAAATAGAAAAAGAGAAATAAATAAATAAATATTTAAATCACATGATTAATTAAATGGTTTCTTTTTGTTTCATACTCTAGTAGCAATTTTAGCTTGTTCTTCAATTTGATTTGGAGCATCTGGCATGAATAAAGTTGGGATGGTATGTTTTTGATCAAAATGGAATACTTGTGATTCATTTGCCAAGAATTCAATATTCATTTCTTTAAAGGTAATAATTCTTTGTACTGCATTGGATGCTGATAATTTCTTGAATTCAGAATCTGGCAACTCTAAATAAATTAGAAATAAAATAAGTTTGAGTAAAGTAAAGTAAAGTATTATTATTATTTGTTTGTTTGTTTGTTTGTTTCATTTTCATACTTGAAGTTAAAAACAAATGAATTGCTTTGTATTGAGGATATAGTTTCTTTTTAAAGTCATTGATTAAGAGATCGATTGATTTGGTGGTAGGAGTGATAAAGTAGATTGCTTCAACCGATGGTAATCTTTGACGTGGTTGGTTCTCTATCTTTTCGACGACAGTAATCTTCTCCTCTGTAATATCGTACATTTGGCAACATGCTGAAATAATACGTAATGCATCTTGATCTACAACCAATGCTTTCCATCCATTATTTGAATCTGGTGTTATAGTTCTAATGATTTCATCCAATATTCCTATATAACATTAATATGAAAGAGTAAAAGAGAGGGAGAAGAAAGAAGAGTTAGTAGGTAGGAGAGAATGATAAACTACAAATCATCAAAATGAAAGATCATTCATTCATACTCTTTTTGGTAACATCTCTAAGACTGGTTGCCATCTTTCTCTTTTTCTTTTACTTTGTTATCTCTATCTATCTGTCTCTATCTCTATGTCTATGTCTATCTAAATTATTATTAATATTATTATTATATTATTATTGCGCAATTAAAAATACAAGTATCTAAGTAATAATAATAATAATAATAATAATATCTATCTATCTATCTATCTAATCTTAATATTTGTATTAACAAAAGGTTAAATTAAATAATGTGAGATAATGAGACGATGAAGAAGTTCTCTCTTGGGGTGAAACCATGAAAATCTTTCAATATTTAATTAATTTTGTCGCACCATGAATGGCGTGAGATTACTTTTTTTTCCAGCATCTGCGCTAGAGTCACAATAAATAAATAAATAAAGCTATAGTTTGTTTGTTTGTTTGTTTATATTTTGATTTGTATATGTTTTTGGTTTTATATTTACAAAAAGAGAGAAAATAAATAAATATTTATTTATTTATTATTTATTAAATAATTTAGGTTTGGTTGGTTGGTTGGTGTGGTGGTTGGGTGGATTGGGATTATTTAGTATTTTCAGGTTGGTTTTAGTTTTGTTTGTTATTATTTATAAAATTGATATTTACAGAGTTTGTTGTTTTAATTTTAGTTGTTATTTAAAATAAAAAAAAAAAGGTTGTAAGAAGAAATTAAATTGATATAATTTAACCTTCATATGAAATGATTGTTTTTTTTTTTTGTAGCAAGGAAGGAAAAGGTTTGTTGGAAAAAAAATTTCTAATGTAGTTGTTGTTTGTTGTGTTGTTTGATATTCGCCAATCAATCAATGAAGTTTGAATCGTTAATGAAAATGAATTGAATCGGTTTGTTGTTGTTGTTAATATTTGTATTTGTGTTGGGGAGTTGGGGGATGATTTATGATTGAATGATTTAATTTATAATTTTGATTTAAGCCTTGAGACCATGTCTATTTTTAAAATTTTCTAACCATCCACTTGAAGCCTTGAAATTATTATTATTCAACTGTTTGGAGAGTTGAAGAGCAATATTTTTGATAACCTCACCATTGACAAGCTCACCGTTGGCCTTGTGCTTGTTGATTTGGTCGAGAATGATTTGTTCTTGTTCGACCGAGAAGCTGGCCTTTGGGCCCTTGTGGAGCTTCTTGAGGTTCTTTTTGTTGAATGATCTGTACTTTTCGATATTGCTCAACCAGCGAGAAATGATTGATCTCGAGATGTGGTACTTTTCGACGACGTATGGCATACCGTGTTGGAGCTTCTCTTCGAGTATCTCTAATTTCTTGGATACTTCATACGACTTTCTTGGCTTTTTTAATCCGGCAAGTTCCTTTTTTGGGACCACTTGGTTGTTGTCGGCTTGTCGCTTGTTACCTTGTACGATGGATGTGATCGTTGGCGTTGTCGTAGCTGATGACGTTGTCGTCGTGCGTGGACTATTACAACAGCTAGTGCTATTGGAAGAAGATGCTGGTGAAAAAGGAGAGGTAAAAGAATAGGCTGGTGAAACGGGGGCGCTCTCAGAGACTGAATGACCACAACCACGTGGTGAAGAGAGTGGTGAAGATGCCATGGCAGATGCTTCAGTCAAACTATTTAATGGTGAATTTTCGTCAATATCAGATGACATATTATCATCATCTTCATTGTCGTTGACCATGGTTGGGGTTGGAATATTAAATTGTTGTTGCTTGGATGGTGATACATAAACTTGTTGACTATTATGATGATGAAGATGATGATTCTTGATATTATTAAAATTCAAATTAAAACCATGTGGATTCTTTCCATATTTTGCGAGCAATAAAGTTTCAACAACAGCTTCGGTACTGTTATTTAAAAGTGCTCTATCATTATTATTATTATTATTATTAATGTCGGTGATTTCTTGAGTATTATTATTATTATTATTATTATTATTTTGATTATTATTATTATTATTAATATTAAAACTATTGCTGTGAATGATTTCTTGAAGATGTTGTAAACCTCCCAACTGTTGTTGCTGTTGAGCTTGTTCACGTTGTTGTTGATTTAAAATAAATGATAATTCCATTTTCATATCTGTATGTATATTGTATATTATATTATTAAATAAAAAGTTGTGAAATAGAAAAGGATGTGTAAGTTATTAAATTTGTTCGAATAAATAAATAAATTAAATAAATAAAATGTTTGTTCTGTGATTCTGTCTGTATATGTTTGTTTGTTCTGAAGAAAATCGAAAAATGAATTGGAAGCTTTTGCAAACTTTTTTTTTGATGTATTTGGTGAAGGTGACTGTACTGATTCTCTTCTTGTACTAAGAATTTGAGAAAATCTTATTTTTTTAATAATAAAAATTGTTTGTTTTTTTGTGTAGGCAGCTTTTGTTTTTATTTTTTTTGCACAGTCACCGGAAAAGGGTGTGGTCAGCAAAATAAAATTTTAAAAATTAAAAAAAAAAAAGAAAATAAAGAAGAAAAAAAGGTTTCTCTCCAAAGTCGTACGACTACTATGTTTGTTTGTGTTTGTTGATGCTATGAGAATTTAATTAAATGTTGTAAAGGTACCTGGTTGTTGTTTTTACAAGTTTCTGTTTTTATCGAGATGATAAAAAAAGAAATAGAAATAGGATTGGGAATGGTTTGGTTGGTTTGGTTGGTCGGTTGGTTGGGTTTTAAAATGTAATTAATTAATGTACACAAAAAGTTATTTATATGTTGTTGGTTTTGGTATGGTAGCTTTGTGTAGTGATGGGTTGATGATGTAAAATAAAAAAAATAAAAAAATAAAAATTTTACGTGAATGACGTAAATTTACGACGACGAGCTGTTGCTGATGCTGATGATAATAATAATAATAAATAATGATGACTTGGCTCGCAGCTCTTTGCTTTGTATGATGAGTGTAAAGATCGATAGTATAATATTATTATTATATTATCTGTATCTTCGTGTCTGTATGTATGCTCAAAGTTAACTATGAACTATGTCTTATTCTTCTTTACCTTTATGCTTTATATATGTATTAATTAAAAATTATTTGTTTATGTGTGTGTATGTAAATATATCTCTGTCTGATTGTTGTTTGATTTGCTTTTTTAGTTTAAAAACTATATTTATAAAATTAACGTTCAGCCTGATTGCATCAAGAGCGAGCTTCCTGTCATTCTGCTAGACCTCACTAAATTTCCCCACCGAATTGATTCCGAAAATTATTTTTCGTGAAATTTGCGAGAATGGGTTGTTTTGTCGAATTTGACAATGGTGACACAACAGCTGTTGAAGCTTGTGTGGGTCAATCAGAGTGCGATATTTGCAAAAATCGCCAAAATTTACTCTAGTTTTACGTCATCTTTGGCGATCGCAACAGAATCAGACAAAAAAACACAATCACGCACACCACTCCCAATTCCACCTGAAAACCCACTTGTCTTTTCGTTGATTTAAACTAGAAGAAAACAAAAAAAGGATCACTTTTCTTGGTGTGTTCTTTGCTAAAGAGGAACTCTCATTGAAAAGTACAGAAGAGTTGCTTTTACACTAGAACAAGAATAGAGAGACGACACAGAACAACTCAACAGAGTCACATTCTGTTATTCTTTCTCTTCTCATTTCTTCTTCATACATTTATAACTTAAATATATATAATACCCAAACAAATAAGAGAAGAAAGAAGGATAGAATGATGATGGTGGGGGGAAGAAATAAAGAGAGAGAGAGAGAGAGAGAGAGAGATGGTTGATGTTCGATAATAATGACAGTGGCAATGTGTGAACAACAACAATTTATAACCATAAAAGGTAAAGAGTATTATTAACAATAACAGTATCATATGATTTGTTGCAAACAAAGTCAACGATACATAAAAGGTTAAAACAAACAAAACAATGCATTGTTGTTGATTGCATTGCATTGCTTTCACCACCGAGTGCAGTGGTGTGAAAAACAGATAAAGATAAAAGTGATTGATTACTTAATTGGGTCAGTTACCATTTTAGGTAAAATCAATACATAGGTGATGGTTGGTGGGTGTGGGTTGGTTGGTTGGTGGGTGGGGTACGAGAGAAAACAGGAAAAAACCATACATTATCATATGATTTATTTTTGTTGTTGGTACTTACACTTTTTGAAAAAGTAATATCAGAAATGGAAGTTAATGATTCTTTCTTTCTTTCTTGAAAATCCAAGTCAGGCCAAAGAGTGTAGGTTGGTAATAATAATATGAATATGAATATGAATAGTAATAGGAATAGGAATAGTTTTTGTTTAAATAATTATAGTTTTTTTTTTGAATGAATGATTGATTGATTGTGATGGATAATAAATAAAACGGAAGGTATATTACAGTGAATTAATTTTAAATTAAATTAGGGAATGAAATATTATTATTGGCAGTTGGATACTATTTAGTTCCGAAAAAAAAATATATTTAAAAGATTTAAAATAAATAAAATAATTGTAGTAGTTGTAAAATAACACAAAAATAGGGAATTTGGTTTAGAGATATTATTTTGTTTTTTTTTTGGATAGGATAGGATAGTTTGTTTTTTTTGGTATGGAATCTTATAAAAGGATTTTGTTTTAGTTTTTAGTTTTAAAGAAAATGATGATTGTTTAAAAGGAAATAGGAATGACAAGACAGACAGTTGGGATGGAAATAGAGTAATTAGGAATGGGGAGTACAGAATACAGTAAAATAAGGTTATTTATCAATTGTAGAAATGATGATGATGATGGTGATGATGATGCAAAAACTGAGACTGGGTTGTCGTTGTTGTTGATGGAATTCAATAATATAAATAAAGTAATGAATGTGAATGGAAGTGAAAGGAAGTAGTGTATTTTTGTGATGTGAAACAGGTTCGATAGGTACTCTGTTGCCGCTGCTGCTGTTTCTGCTGCAGGTGGATGGGTGGGGGGGTCACTTAAGAATGTGGGGGTTGAGTGGGTGTGGAAATGGAAAGCGTGTGTTTTTTTGTTCTTCTGTTGTAAAAGGGAGAGAGCGAGAACAATTGCAACAAGCAAGTGAGAGAGTTGTTTATAATCCAAATTTATCTCGTCGCTGGGTTCACAACAACAAAAAAGAGAGTTGGATGGATCGATTGTCAACAACCTAGACGACAACTTTGTAAAAAACAACGCGCACTTTTGTCTGCCATATTATTGAGTGAGTGAGTCCGTCCGTTGTTGTTGTTGTTTGTGTTAAGTGAGTGGTTGTGGTGGTGGGGGTGGAGTAGATTTGTGTTGTTATTTTTTTAAACCCCGGTGAGTCATAGTCTGTTTTGTTGACTGTTGCAACAAGTATTGATGATATCAAAAAAATGAATAACATCGATGCTAAAAAATGTGGAACTGATTTACCCACCCACCACCCACCCTTTACCATTCCTACTGCCATCTTTGGAACAGTGTGATAATAACAATAACATTGCATTGGTATATTCAAATCATTATCACATTTAATAATAATATCCTTCCTGGTTCACTCGTTTGTGATGATTCTCTTCCAAACCTATTCCTTGCATATGAAGAAAGGAATAGAGAACATCAATCCTTCCATATTTCCCGTCAGTCTGTCAGTCAGTCGGTCAGCCAGTAAGTCTGTTCATTTCCAAAGGGATCTCTTGCCCAAACATAGAGCATTTATGCCAATATTCTGATAGAACGATGAATAGTTTGGGAAACTCGAATTATCGAGTCAAGAGAGAGTGAGTGAGAGATGATGTGAGGATGTGGTTATTCTATTGTTTGGTTTTAATTTTTCCAATGGATGGGAATACGATTGATTCCACTGGGATTATTCTTATTTTTTTTTTTTACCCAAAAAAGGAAAAAACAAAGAGAAGGTGGTTGGTTGGATTGATTGATAATACCAAGTTGTGTTTGGTAGTGAAATCATACATAATTCTCAAAATACTGTTCATGGTATAGAACAACCAACTTACTATTTTTTATTATTAATAGAATGCCTCTTGAGAATGGGATTGGTGATCTATCAATCAATATTATCCACAACAACATCAAAAAATATGGCGGTTGTTTTTAAAAGAGTGGGGTGGTGGGTGGGTATAGTGGAATTTGTTGTTGTTGTTCTATATATGTAGATCACTATTGAAAATTTAACAATACGTTTCGGTTCATTCATTTTCGTTCCATTGTATAGCTTAAATTACATATATTCTATTTTTGATTATATGAGAAATTGTTGGTTGGTGTGTGTGGTTCGGCTGTTGGATCGCTGCGCTCCCAAAAAAAAGTATATACCATTCGCCCTTGCGGGGCTCATTCAAGTATGATATTATAGGTTATTAAGTTAAAAAAGTTAATTATTTTTAGAATTATATTTTTTATTTATTTATTTTTATTTTTAGTACTTTAATTTTAACTTTTAATACTTTTATAGGAAAGTTATTAGGTTAAAAAAGATAGCATTATTTTCAAAAAAAAAGAAAATATTGGATTGATTTTACATTTTGGATTGTAGATTCATAATTTTAACCTTTAAAAAGTTATTGAAAGAATTCAACCATTGAATCGTTTTTGGTACAACATTCCTATAAGAGTCAACCAGCCAACAATAATGTCGATGATGAAAAGGGTGGATTGACACTTGTAGATTATTATACATGGACACAAAAAAGACAAAAAGTAGACACTTTTGGTTATAAATATAATATCAAGAATATTTTTGGAATTCGAAATAATAACTAAACAAGATATTAATACATGTAATAGAAATAAAATAAAATAACAAAAAGTAATTTTATTTTATACACACAGGTTGACTCTATCAAATCAGAATTTTAGGTTAAATATACCAAGTCTAGATACTTTTATTTGCTTCTATTTTCTTTTGTTTTTGTTTATAAAAAAAAATTGGTTAATAAATAAAAGAAAAAAATATGATGCGTTTTCTTTTGTTCTATGTCACTTTTCTGTAATTATTTTTATTTTCTCATTTTTAATTAATTTTTTTAAATTTTTCTCAACATTTAATGAAAAAAATTGCTCTATTTCATTATTATTTTTCATGTTATTTTATTCAATAGAGATATTTACAAACCAACAAATATGTTAAAAGTTAAAGAGTCAGTAGACCCAAATGAAGCGGTAGTGGAGAATATTGATTTTCAACACGGAAGAGTATTGAGAAACCATGACATCATTTCAAGAGTGTTTAACGAAACTCTCAAAAAAAAGTTGTCGATTACAACTCTCAAAGATGTATTACATCAATTCAACCAAACAGTAGATAAATCTTCTTTAAACTTCAACTTTAAAACATATGATAGACAATCAGTCATTTTTCAATATGAAGACAAATTTTGGAAAGGAACTATTACAAAAGAAATCTCCATCTACAAACAAAAAAAAACCAAGTTTATCAACATCAAGCTCCCTAACGATGGATATGTTTACTCTTCTAAATATTTAGATGATCAGAAGCAAAATGACTCTTTCATAGTCAATGAAGAGACGTCCTCCTTCATCACTGATCTCGAATCACTTGTTCCATTTGAAGGTGGTTGGGTAGAGATTAACTACAAGGAAGAAGATTCAAGATTCGAGATATATTTCACTGATGACAACCAAGAATCTCCAAGTATTCTCACAATCAAGTTCGAATATGGTTACTATGAAAATTGGGTAAATGGTCACAAGTACACGAGATCCGAATTGAAAAAATTATTAAACAAATAAGATTTTGCTTATATCCCTCCTTCATATCATTTATTTGACAACTCACTATTATCCAATACCATTAACTATTACAATCTTTATTGCTTAATGCCCAAGACAAAACAGTTTTCCATTCTTTTATCTATTGTGGACTGTGATATATCAATAAAAAAATATATATATTAACATTTTAAAATGATTGTTATATTTTCATGAATGACTTTGTTTTTTTTATCTTACGATTATAATGGCTACTCTGAGTCCAATTGAACACACAAACGAGGTCGATAAGGGAATATCAGCTTACTTACTTAAAATAAATTACTTTTTTTTTTTTGTTATTACAATTAATTTATTTACTTTTTTTTTGTGGTGAAGACACTGGCTTTGCTCCATGTTTTAATAAGTGAAAATTTGACCATACCAAGTATTAACTACAACGAATAAACCTTGTGATCTCATCTCGGAGGCACTACGATAATAGGTGGTATCTGATAGGAGGTCAGTAACAGGGATGGTATCATTGCCATTGACTGGTTGAGCATCACTGAGAATGATGGAGCCAGACCCTGATTGACCACTAAAGTTAAAGACACACAATCTCTTTTCGCCCTGGTACGACCACTTGTAGGCAATGAGTTGACTGGAGTCACTGGATCCAGTGACATTGAGGTATTCGAAATCACCATACTTAAAGACTGGATTCGAAACGATGGCAGTGAGATTTTGGTAGAATCCTTGCACGGTGCCAATAGCAGGCTCGCTCTCTTCTCTTCGGAGATGCACGTCGAGTTGGTATTGGTATCCTTCGAAATCACCCCACCAAAAGAAACGCAGACCGGGCATTGTGTAGGTGATCAATGCGGCGGCATGATTGAAAATTGATATAAAATATTTTCTGTTCTATAATTATAAAATGAAAAACTTAATATTTGCATCAAATTTGGAAAATAATTTCAACTTGGAAACATTACAACAAATGTGCAACAAGTGTTTGTCGAATGATGATTATCAAGACATTATTCGATACATCAAGCAATACTTTGTCAAATTACATGACACACCAACAGTCTTGATGTTTATCCCAAAAGGAATGGATGGAGAACAAAGATTTATTTCATTGGCATATGAAGATGCTAGAAAACAATTCTTTTTAGCATCCTTGGTTTGTAAAGTAAATGGAAACGACAACTCCATAAGAAAATGGTTCTTTGATGTTGATTGTGAAAGATACTCTACTACAATGGATCCAAGAAAACCAAAAGTATTTATAGATGACAAAATAAAATATATAAATATGTTTCATGGATTTAAATTTAATGATCGAGAAGAGTTTGATAAAAAAATAAAAGATAAAGATACAGCAAAAATAGCAAAGGAAGGTGTTCAATTCATTTGGAATCACCTTGATACTGTCCTTTGTTCAAATAACCAAGAAGAATATAAATATCTAAAAGGTCATACTGCAAAAGTAGTATCTGGAAAGAAACAAGAAACAATGGTCTATTTGCGTGGAATCCAAGGCGCAGGAAAGTCTTCTTTAATAGAAATCATTACTGCTTCCATTGGTCACAATGTAGTTTATACTTCCTCTGATCCAAATATTTGTCTTCCAAATGCACACAATGAAGATATTGTTGGTAAAACAGTAATTGTTTTTGAAGAGATTCCAGTTAAATCTAGTAATGATTGGAACCAATTTTCAAGTGCACAAAAGCACTTTATTACTGGTAAAACAATAAAGATTAATCCAAAACACAAGAACCAATACTTTATACCCAATATGATTAGTGGATATGCTATTTCTAATCAATGGGCAATTAAAGTTGAAAATGGTGATAGAAGATATTTCATTCCAACTATATCTAAAAGTAAAGTTGGTGATACAGAATATTTTAAAAAGTTGTACTCTTTTATACAAAATGATTTGGTAATGGAAGCATTTTACTGGGAATGTATTGATATTGAAAAAACAAATCCTTTTAATGAGAGATTAATCCCAGACACTGTATGTAAAAATGAAATATTAAATGATCATCTATTATCTATTTATGAATTTATAAAAAATAAATATGTTTTACAAGGTTTGGGTATTGAAAGAATTACAAGAATGGCTTTGTATACATTGTATAGTAATTTTTGTAAAGATAAAGGTATTAAAATAATACCAAAAAATGAAGCTTATAAGCGTCTAGAAGAAATTGGAATAAACTCCCAACGTGGTGGACAAAATACTACAATATATGAATATAGTAAAGAACAACTATTGACAATTTATCAAAAAGAAAAATTTATCACAAAGAATGATGATATTTTTAATCAAGAAGATGAACAAAAAGTAGATGTAGAGTATGTCGATTTGAAACAAATTAATTTAAAACAAAAGAATAAAATAAAGGAATTAGAAGAAAATGCTATTGCATTAAAACAATTACATGATGAAGAAATTTTAAAATTAAAAAATAAAATAAAAGAATTGGAGGTACAACAACAAAAAAAGATTAATGTTGAACCTACTTTACCAAAAATAGAAAATAAAAATACCAAAATGATTGATGATACATTAAATCTTGCTGTTGATATCCTAAAAGATCCTATATTTAAAAAATAAAATAAAAATAAATAAAATAATCATTATATTTATTTGTTGGTTGCTTCATACCTTTTTATAATATCAGGAACATCTTGATACAATTTGATTCTTGATTCCCATGTCCAATCCTTCTTGTCTGGATAACCAACCCATTCAACACGATAATAGATTTTACCATTCTTTTTGTCTTTTTCATGTATCTTTAAAACCTTGTATGTTGTTGGTTTTCCTCTAACAACAGTTCTTGGTGGTTTCTCTTCATCATTGTCTACCAGTTGTAATTGATTCTTGGTATACCATACATCTGAATCATTCATTTTGTAAAGAGGAGGAAAAGAAGGTTTCAATACCAAATCTTGAATAGTTTTAATTTCTGGATTCCATTTAATATCTGTTGCTCTAAATTTACCAATCAATCGCTTGTCAGTATTATAATCGATAGGATCATCCAATTTAACACGTACCTTTGTTCCTATATCCAATAATTCACATGAATCTCCTTCACATAATGGCATGTCTGATAATGGTTTCCTATCTTTTTTAATTCTCTTGAATTTCTTGTTCATTGCCTTGATAATAACAGGTAAATCTTGTATCCATTCTTTTGAATCTTGACCAGTTAATATTTCTTGAGCCATCATTCTTTTAAATAGAGTACCACCCAATGTTTTGTTTCGAGATTCAACCAATGCTTGATTACGATGTCTACCAACGACTCCATATCGAATCATAATACCCTTTTCTTGAAAGTACTTTTTTGTTACACCTTTAAACTCTGTACCAGGATCCATTTGTATAATCTTTGGATGCTTTAATATTCCTCTCTTGTAAATCTTGATAAATGCATCTCTAACATCATTTGATGATTTATTTTGAAGTGGTTCTGCATCTGTTAATCTATTTGCTAAATCTACAACTACCAATGCATACTTGTATCCATTGTCATCAGGTAGAAATAATAAATCTGCTTGCTGTTTATAATTATCTTTGTATTCTTGAATATGAGGCATGTTAGTAAAAGAATCTCTTTTTGGTGATTTGTAAAGATTATATAATTCTTGTTTTAATAAATACTCTTTATCTACAGGTTCTAATCCAAATGTTTTATAATATCTCTTATTATTGTTGTTGTTGTAGTCATTGTTTTGTTTTATATATAATTAATATAATATAATATAAATATATGAAAAAGATAATATGAAAAGTTTTAAAGAATACTATAAAGATCCAATGTTTAGAAAAAAAGTATTGGATTATAAAAATGAAAAGATAGAATGTGAGTGTGGTGCTATTACATCTAGAGTAAATAGATATAGACATTTAAAAGGAAAGATTCATGTAAATAATATGAACAGATTAGAGTATTGCAAGTGTGGTGAAAAAATAAAAAGATCACAACATGCCGATCATTGTTGCTAATACAATTATATTTTTTTTATTAAATTAATATAAATAAATATTTTCTTTGATATAGATATAAATAAGAATGTCAAGAACAAAATCAGAAGTATCAGAATTAAATGTTGCAAGAAAAGGTAATAGATGTATTCAAATAAAGACAACAGGTAGAATGTCAAGAGAAGATGTGAAAAAAGAAGCTCAACAACTATCAGATGATTTCTTTAATAGAGGAATAAGAGGTACAATTCATGTATTGTTACCTTTTATGGAGACTGGATGGAAAACTGGTAAACTTACAAAGGTAGGAGAAGCAATTAGTTTATTTAATCCTACAGAATATAATGTTGAAGAACCATCACATTTTAATACTTTTCTTTTATATCTTATACCAACAGATGTAGTAGTAAAAGCAGGTGGTTGTAATGGACAAGAAAATGATTGTTTGTGGGAAGAAATGATGCAGATTTGTCCAGAGGTTATTAGATCTGTTTATCCAACCCCAGAGTCACTCAAAGAGGCAATAGGTTTGGATAGAACGGCTCTAGTTCCATTGAACAAGATACATGAAATAGAATCAAAATTACCCTCAAGTTTTAAGATTGTTGTTAGTGGTAATCAAGGATGTACGTATACATCAACAACAAGAGAAAATGCTAAAAAAGAAATAAGATTAAAACTAACAAAAGCACATTTTACTGTAGATAAAAAAAGAGATTACAAGGTTCATGGTGTATCACCTTTTGAAAAGAAACCAATCGTTTATCAATATTTGGATGATGGTAATGTGAAACTTTATAATGGTATTGAATATAGCAATTGCACAAGAAAAGAGTTAGAGGTAAATAGAAGGAATACTCTTTCTTGCCCAAATTCATACACCAAATTGCGTAGTGGATTAAATTTAAAACAATCATATTGTAAGTTTATCGAAATAGCAAATAAGTTAAAAGGAATAACATATTATAAAGTTAATCTTTATAAAACAGGAGGATCAATCACTAAAGCAGCCTATCATTTATTTTTAGAATCCAACCCAACCATTCATCCAGATTATATTGAACAAGATGAAGGTGAATGGATTAGTGCATGTTCAAGTGGTCCGTTGGTTTGGTCAGAACATGGTTATCAAGGACCATTGTACAAGTATGATGTTAGAAAAATGTATGCAGCTATTATGAAGTATCGTGCATTTTTGGTACCAATTAAACGTGGACAGTTTAAAAAAATGACAACACAAGAATTGAATGATGCATCATTTATTCCTCCAGGTATTTATAAAGCTACTGTTAATGGTAATCATAAATGTTTTAAAACTAACAAGAGAAATTATTATACTCATTATGATTTAGGATTTGCAAAACAATTGGGTTTAGAATTTAATTTAATTCAAGAAGAAAATCAACCAAATGCATTATTATATGATGGTGACAAGAAAATAAATGGTAGTACTTTATTTAAAAGCTATATTGAACAAGTAATGAAATGGATTGATAAAAGTAAAAATGAAGATAAAGAAATACAAATGATGGTAAAAGGATTATATCAAAAGTTGTGGGGATTTATGGGTAAAAAGGTATACAAGAAAAGAACTGTTAAAAGTAAAACGATTAATACATATAATCAAGACAATTTAAAACAAGAATTAAGTATGTTTGATTTTAATTATGAAGATGATTGTGATTATGTGGAATCAACAAAACCAATTAACGATACTAACTTGCATCAAATTAAATTTCATAATTCTCAACATATTTATGATACACATTGGGCAAGAATTGTACCTTTTATTATTTCTAGGGGTAGATCAATGGTTGGGAATATAATGTTGCCACATATCGATAATATTAAAAGAGTTCACACAGATGGATTTTATTCAGTGGTAGAGTTGTCATTTGAAAAAAATGGAAGACAAAACCTTGATAATGTAAAAATGGGTAATGATATTGGTAATATTTCATTTGAAGGATTCAATCAAAATGCAACCATCCACAAATTAAAAAAGGTTCAAGGATTTAATTAAAAATAGTAACATTTTATTATTTTTAAAAAACATGAAACCGTGTGTGAAGTTGTGTTTCAAAACTATGAATTTTGAAGCAGTGGGGTAAGTGGTGTTTCAAAACTATGAATTTTGAAGCAGTAGGGTAAGTAGTGTTTCAAAACTATAAATTTCGAAGCAACCCAAGGTAAGAGATATATTTAGGTTACAACATATGGTTGAATATGAATTCCCAATCACTATCAAGGATGATGTAATGATGATAGTGATAAACATGTGGTGTGGTAGTGCGTATGGTTGGTGTTGGGTTGAAGAATTTAATTATTTATTTTTTTCTGCACAATGGACAATCAGATATAAATCATCATTGTTTTTTATTAAACAAATCATAGTCTATTACATCATACTCACCGTTTGTGTATTCTATTATCTCTTTTTACAATATATATAGTATAATATATATTCACATTTCTGCAATGTCTATTATGATGTCACCAATGGTTTCCTTGGTAGATTGTTACCAACAAACAATAGGTTCGATAACTACCAAAGCCGAAACTGAAAATAGAAATGTTTCTGAAATGGAACAAGGATATCTTGACTATATTGCAGAACGTCAATCAAAGGCAGAGAAAATCTGTTCTAAAGATATTTATGGTATGTTGTAGTATTTTATTCTTAATTATTGAAAGTTACTAATATGTTTTGTAAAAGAATATCTTAAAAAATTACAGGAAAAGCTTTATCCACAAGAGGTATCCGAACTTTCCCAAGGTATCCGAGAAAGAGAACAGCTTATTTATGAACTTGAAATGGAATTCCTTACAACACGTATGGATTTTACCAACAGCTTGTTCAAGTTCAAATCCGATCCATTTGCCTATGACACCAAGATGTCCAAATTAAAGAATGGTCGTGTATCCTTGCCAAACACAACCCAAAAGTACACCAAGATATATGGTCAAGTACAAGAAAACAACGGCCTTCTCGACCTCTTGGTACAAAAAGGTGCAACTCTTAGATCTCAACTCCAAGCCCTTGCAGACTATGGTAACTGGAAAAAGGAACAAGTTGAAATCGACAACCAGGCCCAACAACTCAAAAAGGCTCAACAAGAACAAGAAGAAAAAATCCGTTTAGAGTTTCAAGAGAGATTAGATGCCCTTAACCAAGAAAAAAAGAAAAAAGTACTTCCAAATACTCCTGGTGGTGGAAAAAAGGCTGCAGCCAGACCCAAGAATCCCAAGGTCCATAATCCAAAAGGCAAACAACCAAAACCAGTTAAACCAACAAATCAAGCTCAACAACCCCCCCTCCCACCAGTTGATATTGACAACGACCATAACATGAATGGTGCTAATGACAACAATCAACAAGACCAAGATGTCTAAATCCTATTTAAAATAGGTATTTAAATTTTTTTTTCTATTTTTTAATATATAATAAAAATGGATTCAGCAACAATTGCATTATTACTTGGAATGGGAACTTTGTTAATTGAAAGTTTATTTAATTTTATGAAGAGAATAAGAAAAGCATCATGTTGTGGTGCAACAGTTGATCTAACACAATCAACAACACAAAATAATAATACAAATAAAAATTAATATTATTAAATAAAACCAAACTTGTTCCAATTATCTCTCATCTTTCTTGCTTTCTTTTCTTCTAGAGATATATCACTCCAACCACTTGATTCTTTAAATGGTACACCATTATACCTATTGAGTAAAAATTTAATTGAATGATAACCACAAGTTGTACTATTTGATGCTTGATCAATAACTTTATTTACCTTGAATTTTAAATAATAATCTGGATTGATTCTATCAATTAGTATTTTTAATTGTTTCATAAAGTCGTCTGTTGGTTCTTGGCCAAATGAATCATAATATTCCACTGATTTATCTTTATCTGCATCAATATATACTGCAACCCAATGACTACCTGGTTTGTTATGTTTATCCAAATTCATAATAAAAGACATTTTGTTGTTTGGTGCCAATGTATCCACTTGATCACTTGCTATTACTCCTTCAAATCCTTTTTTATGATATGGTTTCATTATTCTTTCAATTTCGCTATCATAAAGACCTTGACCAACATTTGATCCACCACCACTTCGACCAAACTTTGATTGACGAGCTTCCAATACAAGTAAATCAATTAAACTAATCCTTTGGTTCCTTGGCATTTCTTTTAATTCTGTACCTAAATTGGTTGATAGTTTAGATGAAGACATTGTTGAATTTAAATAATCACTTACCAAATCATTTACATTTAATATATTATCTCTTGGAATCATTTTAATTAATTCATTTGATATCACTTGATCTTGAATGAGTTGCAATGGTTCATATTCGAGTTGATCTAATCTCTCTTGTTCTTGTTCTTGTAATCTTTCTTTTTCTATTCTCTCTTGTTCTAATCTTTCCATATCTTGTTGATACTTTTCTTTTAATTGATCTTGCATCTCTAATAATGAATCAATTTGTTCATCTTTTTTTCTTGCTTGATCAAACTTACCTTCCAATACGTCCATTCTCTTTTCTGCCAATGTTTGATTATGAATTATTTGCATTGATCTATCATCCTTTTCATATCTCCTCCTTGCTTTTTCTTCTTTTTCTTCAAGAGACGAATCAAACAACATTGATAATCTCTTTTCTAATTGTTCTATTCTATCATCTTTCTTTTTTACCTTTTCTTTCTTTACCTTTATTATTCCACTATGATCGTCATCATTTGTTAAATCTATAATCTTTTTCTTTGTTTCTCTATCCAATTCTTGTTGATTCTTTAAAAGAGATTCTCTAAAGTTTGAATCTTGTATTGATTTGATTATTGCTACATCATTCTGAGGTCTACTCTGTTGTTGTTGCTGCTGCTGTTGTTGTTGTTGTTGTTCTAACAATGCTTCTTTAATCAACTTTTTAATCAATACTTTATCATTCTTTTTTGATCGAATATATATCTTTTCTATTCCATGTTGTATAAATCTACCTCTTTTATCTCTTCTCAATCTTAATGGTCTCTGCTTTCTTTTCATCATTTTGTATTATTATACAATATGATTCTAAAATAATTAAAACTTCATGAATTTGATCAAATTATTCTTTATAATATCAGACTCTTTTATACAATGATTATTTATTACTGGTTGTTTTATCTCTTTTTCTACTAATGGTTCTTCAATGATTTTCGTGTTACCTTTTTGTAAAGCAAACATCTCGATCAGTGATTCCATTTTTTTATTTATTTGTTCAAAATCTTTTTTGTTATTATCTATTACTATTCTTTTCTTTTTTGTATTATTTGTTCTTTTCTTTTTAGGAGTATTATCAATAACATCATCAGAATCAGAATCATCATCATAGTAGACATATTGATTTTTTTTAGCATCACGTGCTTTTTGTAGATTTAGAGCAGATGTAATTGATCTCTTATCTTTCTTTTTTATATCTTCATCCATTTCTTTTTTTTATTATATAATTAGTAAAACATAATAATCATTACAATATTTTTATAATACTTTTATAAAAGAATAAAACATCTAGAGTTAATCAAATAATTTAAAGAATAATAGTAATCATAATAATTTTATAATAATCTTTTACTATTTATATATAATAAAAAGTATGTCTATAACACATAAAAAGCTATTTTATATAAATTCACACAATAGAATTAGTGGTACTAATTCAAGATTTAAATATAGTATTACCTATTATCCACAGGACAAGTTTGATAGAGTTGCGTTATTACAAGCAACAATACCAAAATCATTTTATACAGTTAGAAAAAATTTAAATTCTTTTACCTTGATTGAAGATGATCAATCAACTGTTATTACTATTCCCATTGGTAATTATTCAAGAAAATCATTACAAGATACATTGGAAAAGAAATTGAATGAATTGTCACCAAACCAAGTTAAATATGCAATCAATTGGCCAACATCACAACAACCAAATACTGGTAAATATATTTTTACTTGTGCATCGACAAGAGATATTCAACCAGTCTTTTCTTTTACTAATCAATTATTTCGTCATTTAGGATTTGATAAAGATACAAAGAATCAATTTGTTAATAATGTATTGGTATCAACAAATGTTATCAACTTACAATCAGATAATGTATTATCTATTCATTCCGATTTATGTAGTAATGGAGATGATGATATATTACAAGAGATTTATTCAGCTGCTGGTAGTCCAGACTTTTCAAACATACATTGGCAAAATTATGATTTGGAAGCTTACAGTAAACAGTTGGTATCAAACACAAAGACAAGTTTTACAATTTATTTAACAGATCAAGATGGTAATGAAGTAAATTTAAATGGTGTCAATATGAATTTGACTTTAATATTATTCAAACATAATGATGTTTCTCAATTGGTAAGAGGATATATAAATTATTTATTAGTCAAAGAAAAAGAAAGTTTAGAAGTAACTGACGAAATTTAATATTATCTTTTTTAAATATATAGAAAAAAAAAACAATGGAACAAGCAATATCAAGTCAATTTGATTATAGACAAATGGTTGGATCAGGACCACAGTATGATTACACAAAGGTATATCCTCAAGCAGGTACAACTCAAACATCAGTATACCAAGGTGGTAATGATACTATTTTTGAAATTCCTCCAACCAAAGCATACAATTTGAGTAAGTCTTGGTTTCAATTTACTTTTACTTTACCTGCAACCAATGCAAAGTTTGGATTTGTATTTACTGATTTTATACCTTTTTTTAGACAGATACAAGTTTATACAAGAGGTGGTATTTATTTAATGGATCATACAAACTTTCATTTACACTCGAAAATGGTTACAAAATTAAACAAAAAATTACAAGATACACTCAATACTTTTAATTCTGCGATAAATACAGCAAACCAATCATATATTCCATGTTATGCTTGCAATACTTTGGCAGCTGCAAATATTAGATATGATGGTAGTGCATGTGATAGAGCATATACAGAGCCAGATTATTTGTCATGTGGAAATCTGGCCAACACAGCAGTCAATCTAAACGTTACCATTCCTTTTAGTGAATTGTATGATTCAATTTTATCTGTTGATAAAGATATAATGTTGAATGAAGCATTATTGGTTAGATTTGTTTGGTCAGAGTTGTCAAATATTGGTTTTGGTGCAGATGCCTCTCTTACTCCTCAAACAAATCCTGTTGCTTTGACTGCTCCTAATGGATTTAATGTGCAAGGTATGGAAATACATTTAGCAGTTGAAAAGAGATTTGATATTATTCAAAGCTTACAAAATAAAATTGCAAGCCCAGAAGGATTTTCATTACTAATACCTTATTGTTTTACAAATCAAATTTCTTTAACAGGTACCAATCAACCAGTATCACTAAGAGTAAATAGACAAAATGGTATTACTTTGGAAAGAATTTATCATAGCTTATTTGTTACTGCTGCAGTTGCAAACTCTGCAATTTACAACAATAATTTGGCATCTACCAACTTGGATCATTTCTATACAAATGTAAATAATACTAGACGAATGCAATATGATTATTATCCCAATTTAAATGATGACTTTAAAGCGCTAAGAGATACACTTATTGGTTCAACAATTCAAACACCAAACATTCACAACTATAATTGGTGTTGGTTGGAAAAATTTGATGATGGATCATTTGGCATTGGTGATGATAATATTATTGCTGGTATTGATTTAAATTTGGGAGAGGTCAAATGGGATTTTATAGGATCTCTAAGTGTTGCAACCAATCTTACTCATCAATCAATAGTGGTATGTAAAAGAAAATTGGTTATAACTTCAAATGGATTAACATTAATGTAAAAATATTATTTCATAATTATAAAATAATATAGGAAAATGAAATACAACAAACAAACAATTATTAAAACAATACCAATTAGTGGTATCATTCCTGGTGATCATGGAAGATTAATGGTTCAAATTAATTTGGATTTTGTTCCAGATCTTATTACATTAAAACTCTTTAGTGTAGATGGAGCTTTTCATCAAGGAACATTGTTTACCATTAGAACTTCACTGATCAGTGACAACAACCTTTTTTCTTTTTCAAGCCCATCAATAATCAATTGTAATTTACATTTTACAAACAAAAGTGGAGCAAATATTCAAGGAGTTTATTATTTTGAATGTGTAGATCAAAACAACCAATACAATGAAAACGACTTGGATTTTGCAGCAACCTTTCAATTTACAAAATTTTAACAACCCAATAGTATAATAATAATAGAATGATAAAAGTAACAAAAATTAATAATATAATAGTAGAACCAATTAAACTACCACAACAACCAAAGAATGTTAAAGGATTGGAATTATTTGATCAACTAAATGCAAATATATTGGTATGTGCACCAAAGAATAGCGGAAAGACAGTAGTCATTAAAAAAATAATAGATGAATGTACTAACAAACAAACAAATGTTATTATTTTTTGTGCTACAGTTCACAATGATCATAGTTGGTTAGAAATACAAAATGATTTAAACAAAAAAGGAATATCATTTTTGGCATTTACAAGTATTTATGATGAAAAGGTCAATGTATTGGATGCTTTTATACAAAGTTTACAAGTAAAAGAAAATGGAACAAGTAAAAAATTAATATTGACCAACGATATGATACGAGTAGAAAGAAAAGAAAAACTAGTTGCACCAGATTATTTAATTATTTTTGATGATTTATCAAATGAATTAAAAGATCCAAGTATTACCAAATTAATGAAGATTCAAAGACATTTTTCAACAAAAATTATTATTAGTACTCAATCATGGAAAGACACTTCATCACATATAAGAAAAGGTAATTTAGATTATGTTTTATTATTTAAAAATATACCAATTGAAACTTTAAAAATAATTTATGAAGAGCTATCACTAACTATTCCTCTCAAATTATTTTTAGACATTTATTCTTTTGCAACCAAAGAGAAATATCATTTTCTTTATACAAGTCGTAATGGTGATTATAGAAAAGATTTTAATCAACAACTAGAAATTAAAATGTAGGACATTCAATATATAAAAAAAAATGGCAAACAAAAATAGAGTATGGATTTCAAATGATGGAGCATGCATGTATACTGGTTTGAGTGGTCAACATGGAGATGGTTTTGGTGATTGGTTCAAGAAAGCATATAATTTTGTAAAAGACAACAAATTGGTATCTAGAGGAGCAAAGGCACTTGGTGATGCTGGTGTTCCCTATGCTGGCAAGATTGGAGAAGTTGCAGACAAATTGGGTTATGGGCATAAACCTAGACGTAAAAGAGCACAAAGAGGAGGAACTCAATATGGAATTAATGGTGGAGGTAAGAAGAGAAGAATGACAAGAAAATAATATATTAATTATTGATCAATTATTAATATAAAAAAAAATGACATCCAAATTTGTAGATTTATTAAATGATTTTCAAGATATTGCTATTGGACAAGTTGATGAACTTACTATTACTGATCAATTAATAGTTGAAAATACAACAAATCAAATAGTTTTTGGTGATTTACAAGTCATATTAAATGTAGATACATCATCACAATCAACAATTATTATTCCAACTATTGGTGAAAAGAAAATTGCTCAAGTTTTATTGACAGAAACAGATCAAACTATAAATGGGCACAAAACCTTTAGTGAAAGTTTGCAAGTAGACAAGATCATTGAAACAAATGAAATGAAAACAAATACGATTACTCCTCAATCAGGAGGAGCCATTACTATTGGAGGAAATTTGGTGGCAAGTGGCAAAACAACAGTAAATGATCTTCAAATTAATGGAAAAGTAAGTATCAATACATTACAAATAGATAATGTTGAATGTGATTCACTAACAACAAATACCATTACAGGAGATACAATGAATATTGAACCAACAAAATCTCTTTTTCTAAATGCACCATCAGTAATAGCAAACCAATTATCATTTGTCAATCCCATTGAAGGTTATATTCCTACTCCTTTAAATTATTATGAATATTATAGCAATTGGGTGCAATTTAAATATAATATATCAAGTGGCTCGTATGTTTATTCATTTAACCCAATACATTATGTTAGGATTGGTAAGCTTGTTACTCTTTGTGTTGATTCATCAATTAAAATAGTAATGAATGGACCTGCTAACCAAAACTCGGTAGTGTATACTGACGTTGGGGTTGTTCCTAAAAGATTTAGACTTCGAAATCTACAGATGGTTACAATGTCAACATACCAAAAAGTTTATCCATCTTTATCTATTCAACCTTGTAGGGTTTGTTTGTTGCTCAGTGGACAGTTGGTAATCCAAAATAGTGATGGAAGTGGAATCTCCTGTGATGGCAATCAATACTTTTCAATCGATCCATTTTCCATCAGCTATGTTGCAAATGATATTGATTGGTAGTTGGTTAAAATTATGAATCTACAAAATCAATCCAATATTTTTCTTTTTTTTTGAAAATAATGCTATCTTTTTTAACCTAATAACTTTCCTATAAAAGTATTAAAAGTTAAAATTAAAGTACAAAATAAAAATAAATAAATAAAAAATATAATTCTAAAAATAATTAACTTTTTTAACTTAATAACCTATAATATCATAATTGAATGAGCCCCGCAAGGGCGAATGGTATATACTTTTTTTTGGGAGCGCAGCGATCCAACAGCCGAACCACACACGTTGGTGGTGGAGTATAGTAGTTCAAGTGGAATTGATTTTTGATGGTGATGATATCATTTTCATCTATTTTTGTCAGTATAATATGTGGGAAATTTAGAAATCACTTGTTGAATATTAATGATAATATTGGGCATATATGACGTACATACAACTACCATTTTTAACAAGACACATTTATAAGAATAGAATAGAATAGAATCCCCATTTATTGGTGATGATGGAAGCGATCATTTAGAAAGAACCCAATCATTTTTAAAATTCCACTCCACTTTCTTTCTTTCTTTCTTTCTTTCTTTCTTTCTTTAATCGTTGATTTTATTTATTTAAAAATAGAACTTGGAATCATTGTATCCAAAATTGGAAATCTTAGTGATTTATCAAAAATTTGATTGGATTGATTGATTGATGCTATTAATAAATCAAGAAAAGAATGCAGTTAATCGTGTTTATAATATTGTTGTTACACTATCATGTGTTCACAAGACAGGATCTTTAGATCAATTAGATCATTTCGATCAATTAGATTATATTTTTTTAAAACCAGGCTTAAATGAAATCCTGGTAACAATTCATTGAATATTATTTATAATACATATAAATGATTCATCAATTGGAATTAATTATCAAAGTATTAATATATTCATTATAAATAAAAAATATCTTTTAAAAATTAATTAATTAATTACTTTACTTTTTTTTGGGTTATGACTCACAATGAAAAATGATTCATTACACTCTCTTGAGATGATGTGCTGAAACTTATCTCTCTCACTCTCTTTTAATTTATAAATTACATTATTATACACACGCACACTCACGCTCATACATAGATAGATAGATCTATTGTTTTTGTAATACATTATATTTATTCAAATTTGTATTATTACAAGAATAGTAATAGTTAAAAAAAGAGTAGAGAGAAGAAGAGTCGAGTAAAGCTGTGTGATCAATCAATCAATCAATCAATCAATCAATCAATCAATCAATCAATCAATCAATCAATCAATCAATCAATCAATCAATCAATCAATCAATCAATCAATCAATCATCTGAGATATAGATAGATATAGAAAGAAAGAAAAGAGATCATGTCATCAATACCAACAATCTTATGGAAATTATATAAATTCTTTGTACATTTATTTACAGGAACATCAGAGATTGAGAGAATATGTCATGACTATGAGTTGGGTGGTCATCAGAGAATGATGCTCATTGAACAGAGTATCAAGTTATCGACTAAACTCAATGATATCAAGAGAGCAATGTCTCACGAATTCGATCCACAAGATGTTGCTCAAATGATTGCTGACACCAAGAAAATGAATAGAGAATTACTTGCTTTTGAATCAATGTATGACAATAAAGTAATAATATATTATGATGAAGCCAATTACTAATTTACAATGAATCAATCTATAGAATTTCAAATTTAGTATCAGCATTGGAACCATTGAGTAGACATGAAACATTAAAAACAACTGTAAATACATTAAAGGATGAAAAATACAACACTGAAAATAGATCACATGAAGAGAAATTGGAAAAAGTATGTAAATTATATTTATAAATAATATAATAATGGTAACCTAACAAACACTTACCTTGGTTACTATTTTTTAGTTGTGGGATGATCTTTGTCCAAATGTTAGAAGATCTTCAAGACATACATCAGAATGGGGAGAGATTGGATTCCAAGGAAAGGATCCAGCCACTGATTTTAGAGGAATGGGTGTTTTGGGACTTGACAATCTATCATACCTTGCAGACAGTCATCAACAAGAGGCTCATAGAATGCTTTTATGTGCCAACAGTAAATATAAATATCCATTTGCAATCACTGGTATCAACATTACTGGTCTATTGGTTGGTCTACTTCAAAAGGATTTATTAAGAAATTATTTTTATTATTCTGGTTATACTATTGATAAATTTAATGATCTCTATGGTATGTTAATTACTTATATAATCACTACACACAATATAAATTAACTTATTATTTTAATTTAATTAAATTTAGCTCAAGTATTTATTCAATTTAATGATTTCTATCAATCAAAGAAACCGGAAAATGTAATGCAATTTGGAACCATTATGAAAGAGTTTACAGAATATTTGAAAAACAAATTACTCAATGCAACTTATAATCCATCAACCAATTCTTTTGAAATTGAATGGGCACCTTTATAAACAAATATCCAAATAGTATTTGGTTGAAACTTTTGTATACTCGTTCCAATATTGACCATTTGTGTTTTATTTATTTATTTGTTTGTTTTGGTTTTGTTAAGTACTTACATTGCTTATTGATTGAGAGTTGATTCTTGTTTCAACTCTACTATACTCTACTCTTACTCTACTCTGTTCTTTAAATCCTTTGTCGACCAACTCATATACCAATATATTTACAGCGCTGTATAAGGGTTGACAGACAAAGGATATAAAGAACAGAGGTAAAGTGTATCACTGTTAAAGCGGTGGATGATGGTCATACTATCCAGATAATTTTCAAAGGCTTTGTGAAAGTCCTAACTTTCACCAATATTAATCACAAATAATCTAGTACCATTGTTATTGACCTATACTTTCTTTCAAAAGAATGACTTTTATGAGTATTAGTAAATGATCAAATGAGATGAAAGGAAATGTATACATTTCTCACAAACCTATTACGCCAGACACGTGGTATGAATTCGTTGTTCCTATGCCGATGGATTTCGGGGTGACCTCCGAAAGACCCTAAAGGATGACCATCGAAAATGTTGAATGTCTGAAAGACTACCTTGCACTCCAATTCACTAGAAAAGAAGATGATGAATTTGGATGTATCCACTGAAACAGTCATCAACCAGAGAAGAACAATGCGTAGTAGTAGTCGTGCCTCTCCCACCTGCAAGACCAGACGAGTATGTGTACAATTAAGATGAGCATGATGATCGTGAACGATTGTTCATGAAGATCTTCACTTCTGTGCAAGATGTTGGATATAAAAAAAAACCAAACAAAAATAATAATAATGTATTAATAATATTTTGAACCAAATTTAATGGAAGATAGATAGATAGATAGATTGATTGATAGATGACACACAACACTACAACACCTTTATTATTAGTATTTAAATCAAGGTATTTGACAAAACTGATATTCAAACATATTGAAGAGATTCATAAACAACAAGAAGAAGAAGAAGTAAAAGATGGTACCGGTAGTATCATCAATCGAGCATTAAAAGGTAGAGAGATCATCAAACGTGGTGTTCTATCAATGATATCAATCTATGCAATGCCATGGAACTTTATCAAACATTATTTAAAGGTATCTTTGTCATCTGATGATGATGATGACACAAAGATATTCAGTCAAGTTAAATTAAATATTATCACAATGTATTGTGGTCATCGTAATGCAACTTTGGATACTCTTATACATTTGATTGATGATTGGGCACCCGATTTCGATCCTCAAGAAACACATTCACATTTGGCTTCATATATTGCTGAAGTTGGTCATGTCGATCTATTAGAGTATCTTATCAATAGGTATCCAAATATCAACCTTGATTCAGCTGGTGATATTGCCGCTGAATTTGGTCATTTATCAATATTAAAGTTATTGGATAATCTACCAAAACAACAACAACAACAACAACAACAACAACAACAACAACAAATGCTCTGCAATATTACAAGATATCTCTCTAAAAATGCAATGTATAGAGCTGTTTCAAATGGTCATTTGGAAATTGTAAAGGTACTTGTATAATGAAATTAAATTAAGAGAGAGAGATAGATGATCGACAAACCAAACAAACAACTTACATATATATATATATATATATAAATTTACATTATAGTTTCTACATTATAATGTTGAAATTAATTATAAAAAATTGAATGATGAATATCAAACTTGTATGATTGATCTGGCTGCCAAGAATGGATATTTTGAAATATTAAAGGTATTGTATAGCACAAAATAATATTATAATCAAATGTAGACTAACCATTCTTAATATCATTTAAATAGTTTCTTCATTTAAATCAAACTCAAAGTGAGATCCTCCAGTGTACGACTTTTGCAATGGATAGAGCTGCTCAAGGTGGTTTCTTTGAGATTGTCAAAGTATGTCATTATTAATTCAATGTATATTTACCAAAATAACTAATATTATTCTATAAATATAGTTTCTACATTTTAATCGTACAGAGGGTTGTTCAGAGAGTGCTATGAATTCTGCCGCACAGATTGGCGATATTGAAATGTTAAAGGTATAAATGAAAACAACCAAAACAAAGACAAGAGAGAGATGTCACATCTCTAACCATATTTTAAATTCAATAGTTTCTACATTTAAATAGAACGGAGGGATGCACAACTGATGCTATGGATCAAGCATCAAAGAACGGATTCATTGATATTGTTATATTTCTTCATGAAAATAGAACAGAAGGTTGCACGGTGGATGCTATGGATAATTCAAATAGTTTGGAAATCATTCAATACCTTCATAATCATCGCACAGAAGGATGCACAAAAGCAGCCATGGCAAGAGCCGCAGAAAACGGAAAATTAAATATAGTCCAATGGTTACACTATAATAGAACAGATTCTGGATGTTCAAGAGATGCTATTGGAAATGCAGCAAAGAATGGTCATATTGATATGGTTAAGGTATGCTAGATCAATTATATATATTACTCTATTATAATTTATACCAACATCCAATTCCTTTTATTTTTCTCTCTCTTTTAGTTTCTATTTAATAATAGGACAGAAGGATGGGATAATAATGCAACTGATCGTGCAATCAATTCAAATGGTAGCATGGAGATGATTACATTTATTCATGAAAATCTTTATACTGGGTGTTCTTCAGATGGAGTAAATGCTGCCGTCATTAATGATAGATTAGATATAATCGAATATTTACATTATCATTACCCACAATCTAATATTTGGTCAGTTAATACAATGGATTTAGCTGCGAGATATGGCCATCTAAATATTGTCAAAGTATGTATGAATTTAAATAGATATTTGATCTCTAATTAACAAAATTAATTATCTTTTGATTTATATAGTTTTTAAAAGTAAATAGATCAGAAGGATGTTCAAATATGGGATTAGAGTATGCGTGTGACAAGGGACACTTTCAAATTGTTAGATATCTTTCTGACAATATACCAAATATTAGGATATCACGTGATGCTATGGATAATGCCGCGCGTAATGGGCATATTGATATTGTTCGAGTGAGTATATTGAAAATAATTAATAATTAATAATAATTAATAATAATAATTCTTTGTACTAATACTTTTTCTTCTTATTTGATTTAGTTTTTACAATATAGTAGAACAGAAGGATGTACACCATTGGTTGCTATTAATGGTGCAGCTCAAAGGGGGCATTTACAAGTAGTAGAGTTTTTACACAAGATTCGTAATGAAAAGTGTTCGTCAGAAGCTCTCCTCGCTCACCATTTATGTAAATCCAATAATTATACAGATGTGTTTAGATATTTGGTTACGAATCGTATGGTATCAAAAATGCAAATATTAGATCATCTTGCAAAATACTCTTGGTTTTGTTATGAAGTACTTGATCTTGCCAATCAATATTTAAATTCATCAATATAATAATAATCAAAAAAAAAACCGTGTGGCAAATCAAATCAAAAAAATGATGGGCCATCGATCTAAAAATGGGTGCATTGACAACATTGGAACCCCGTAAACCCCATTTCCAATAAAACATGTCTCATTTGTTTTGCAACAAAAGGTAATCATAATTATAGTTATATATCAACAAACTTATATTATAATATTTATAGTTATATATTCAACAAGAGTTTCAACAACAATAGAAGAAATAGGTAAAAATGAACTTTATACCAGCCAATGCAGGTGTATTTTTAATTTATGGTGTTGCTTGGTATGATGGAAAAGAATGAAATGAAATGAATCCTTTGTGAAGAGTTATAATTAATATTAATCAAAACTTTCTTTTTTCTTCTTAGGATATTACTTATAGTATCATTTGGTACTTATTGGTATCGTATGGAAAATGCTATAGCGTTTGAAACTAGTTATTTTTCCTTTAACAAGATAAAGACGGTAGATGATAATGATAACTATTTTCCGATTACATTTGCAGAGGAAAGATTAAATGAGAGATTTCTACAAATACTAAAGATATCATTTGCATTTTCAGTGTTGGCATGGGCCATTCTTAGTTTGACATTATTGTTTATCTTTCTTTCGCTTGCTGGTATTCTCTCCAAAATCCCATTACCATTGCCTGCCATCACAAAAGTAATTCTGCCTGTCATTACACTAGGTCTTTGTCTCTTATCAATGTTTATCTTTTTTGGTACAAGTAACGCTAGATACGAGTATGTTTGTAAAACAAAGTATTGATTTGGAATCATTACAACATGATTAATTCTAACAATTTAATTTACCAATTTAATTTTTATTTATAGGGATTGTAGAGAACATTTTAAAGATTCTGCTTGTATTAAAGAAGAATTCACATTTGTTTATGACAATTCATGGGGAAAAGGTGGACCTTACACTGGTTGGATTGTTGTTGTAGTTAGTACATTTCTAGTTTTAGTTGGTGGAATCATTTCATTTTTATTTGCCAATTATGATGGTACTACTCCTACTTAAAAATAATAATAATAAATCAATAAAAAGAAATTTTAATCATTTTAGCACATTGATAGATTGATCAAAGATTTGGGGGTTGGGTTAGCCAAGTATTTAAAGTTGAGATTTAACCCATATCTTCAAAAATGGATCTGACATGGTATGACAATAATTAAGTGATTTGACAAGTGTGCCATTTCATGCATGCGATGGTTCAATAATCAGTGAGCTTGCAATAAATTATTAATATTAATTAAAAAAACAAGATAAAAATAGATTTGGAAGGATTTTTTTATCATTATTTATTTTCTAAAAATATATATCAATCATGTAAACAACTAATAAAATTATATATTTATATATAAATATATTTAATAACTTTGTAAATAATGATTTTTAAAATAGCCAATGGATTTGTATTTTTTATTTTTGGTGCTACATGGTAAGAAAGAAAGAAAGAAAGAATGAATCAAAACATCCATTTTTATTAATATGGTTAACTCTCACGGAACTTCTTTAGTGGAAACAGACTTTAATTATAAGTTTGTAAGAATATTCAAGTTATCTCTTGCATTTTCAGTGTTGGCATGGGCAACTCTAAGTGTGACACCACTGTTTATCTTACTTTCAATGTTTGGTATTCTCACTAAAATTCCACTACCATTACCTCCATCACAAAGATAGTCCTTCCAATCATTGCTCTATTTTTTGTATTCTATCAATGTTTATCTTTCTTGGTGTTGGTGAAGCTCGTTACAAGTAAGTGAATGATTGAGGAAATAATAATATTTTCTGTGACATACATTAATTCAAAATTTCTAACAATTAATTAATTGATTGATTTAGGGATTGTCTTGATCACTATGAAGATTGTCGTGAACGTGACAAGTTATTTAGATATGACCATTGGGGAAAACATGGACCATACATTGGTTGGATTGTCACTGTAGCTGGTACCGGTATAGTTTTAATTGGTGGAATCAGTTCTATTTGCCAATTATGATGGTCTTCCTCCTTCTCCATTATCGAATTAAAATAATAAATAATAATTGTAAATCTATGTATTTATTTTGTTTTTGATTGACCAACAAAAAAAACAATGATGTTCACAATTCCCCCTTTTTGAACCGTTAATGATCCATAAACAGGGTGGTGGTGATTAAGGGTTGCTAATTGTATTCATTTTTAATTTAAATAAGAAAGAAATAACATATTTTGAATAAATATTTATACCAATCAATGAATTTGAACTCAGTCTCTACAAATATATTATATTTGTATAAAAGTTTATAAGTTTTTTTGGAAAGAATGAACTTCAAACCAGCCAATGGTTTGGTATTTTTAATATTTGGTATTGCATGGTATGTATTAATATGAATTAAATGAATGGAAAGATCATATCATTAAATGTATTGACTTTATTCATACATACATAATTTAGGGTATTACTTATAGTATCATTTTGTACCAATTGGTATCGTATTGACAATAGTGTTGGTGATACAACCTATTTCTTTTATAACAAGATCAAGATAGGAGACCAAACCACTCCATTGGAAGAGACAAGTTTGAACGAGAAGTTTGTAGGAATATTCAAGGCATCACTTGCTCTTGCAGTGTTGGCTTGGGCAACTCTCAGTTCGACATTATTGTTTATCATTCTGTCATTTGTTGGTATTCTAAAAAAAATACCATTACCATTGCCCATCATTACAAAGATCATCCTTCCAGTGATTGCCCTTAGCTTCTGTATCTTATCAATGTTTATCTTTGTTATTTTAGGTGATGCCCGTTACAAGTATGTACAAGAAGAAATATTATTACTATGAAAATTAATTTCGCTAACATTCATCATTCTTTAAATAGGGATTGTGTGGCAAATTTGAATGGAGACTCTTTTGATTGCAATCAAGATGATATTAAACGTTTTGTATATGACAATGAAAAAGGACAAGGTGGACCTACTACTGGCTGGATTGCCGTTCTAATTAGTACAAGTTTAGTTTTAATTGGTGGAATCATTTCAATTTTATTTGCCGAATATAATGATGATGGTACGACTACTACCGCTATGTATGCTCTACCAAATTATAATTATAATTATAATTATATATTAGTTCATAATAATGAATGAATAGATCAATAAAGAAGAATATAATATTATCAAGAAAATACTACAGGATAAATATGGCAGGTAGTACATATATATAAATATGTGCAATCAAATTTTTGCCTTTTTAGTTTGAAGATGGGGTTTAGGGGGGTTCAATCAATGAAAAATAATAATGTTCAATCAATCAAAAGATGGGGGTAGTGAATAACATTGCAAAATAATGTACGTCAACCCACCATATATATATGTATGGGTCGACCTATTAGTAGTCGGAGCTGTGAACAAAAAAAATTCACCACCAATTGCACAATGATAGATCATTCATATCATATCATCAAACCTTTTTTAATTATAAAAAAGTAACAACAACAACAACGGCGATAAACCACCAACAAACATTTATTTATCTATCAGTCAGTCTCTATCTATCTATCAATCTAGTATAGTTTTCTACATATTTATTAATAAATTATCAATTAAATAGGAATGAACTTTAGACCAGCCAACGCAGCTGTTTTTTTAATTTTTGGTGTTGCATGGTATGATGAATAATGAATCAATACAAATAGATTTAACCAACATTGGTTTTTTTATCTGCTTTTTAGGATATTACTAATAGTATCATTTGGAACTTATTGGTATCGTATTGATGTTAATGATTTGACAACCTATGTCTATTATAACAAGATCAAGACTGTGGGCTATCATGGAACTGGTGTGAGCGATTTGGAGGAAACAGACTATAACCAGAGATTTGTTCAAATATTCAAGGCTTCTCTTGCATTTTCAGTGTTGGCTTGGGTAACCCTCAGTTTGACATTGATGTTTATCATTCTATCGTTGGTTGGTATTCTCGCCAAAATCCCATTACCATTGTCCAAGGTTACAAAGATAATCCTTCCAGCGATTGCTCTTGTCTTTTGTCTCTTATCAATGTTTATCTTTGTTGGTTTGGGTGATGCTAGATATAGGTATGTCATTATTTAAAATAGTTATTTACACTGTGTAACATATTTTTATAACCAACACTAATATTATATTATATTGTATTCGGGTAGGGATTGTGTCGACATCAATGGAAGAGAAAGTTGTGTTCGTGAAGAATTCAAGTTTATGTATGACAATGATAACGGTAGCGTTGGTGGTCCCTACACTGGCTGGGCTGCAGTTGTCGTAAGTACCGCCTTTGTTTTAATTGGTGGAGCCTTATCATTTTTATTAGCCAATTATGATCCAGTCTCTTAAATAAGATAAAGATAAAATATTAATAAAAGATACAAATAATAATAAATAATGGTAATAATAAATAATAATAAATAATAATAACAATACAAATAAAGATATTTATACAAATAAATAAACAAATAATAAAAATAAAAATGAAAATGAATGAGTCAAGTCTTGGTCTCGAGTTTATCTAAAATATTAATTATTATAATATACTTTTTATTAATAAAAAGTATGAACGAGACAAATAATAATACAACAACCACAACATTTTCAACTATATTTAAATTAAAGTATATAAGACATTTGATATTCAAACATGTTGAAGTTATATCAAAACAAGTGTCAAGACCAATTGGTGATAGAGATCATAAAGCTAATCGATCATTAAGTGGTAGGGAGATTATCAAGTTACCCAATCTTGCTATGATCAGCAAGTATGCAATGCCTTGGTGTTTTATCAAACATTATCTACCACCTGGCATAGATAATGTATTATTGGAAAGAAGAATAGATGTAATCATTCGATACTGTATTCATCGTAATGCTGAGTTGGATACACTCAAACATCTGATTGATGATTGGTCACCTGATTTCAATCCAAAAGATAGAGACCAAGCAACTCAATATTTCTCTCATCTAGCACTAAATATAACGTTGGTTGGTAATAGAGAAGTTTTAGAGTTTATACTCAAACGATACCCAAAACTCAATCTAACCAATACAAGACCAAGAGCTGCTGAACGTGGTTACCTATCTATCATCAAGTTATTGGATTCTCTTGCATCTCAAGAACCAGAATACACAAGTTCTGTCATTGACAAGGTAGTTGCAAATGGTCATTTACATATCTTGGAGTATCTTTATAATCAAGGTGAGGATTTGCCACCATGGTTGATCAATACGGCTTCAGCTAATGGGCACCTGTCTATTGTAGAGTGGTTGCATCATCACGATAATCAAAATAACGATCGTATATACACTGCTATGGATAGAGCTGCTCAAGGTGGTTTCTTTGAAATTGTCAAAGTATGTAAAAGTAACATTGAATGAATTGAATAATATCTAATCATTTTCTATATTTATATATAGTTTCTACATTTTAATCGCGCAGAGGGTTGTTCAGAGAGAGCAATGAATTCTGCTGCACAGATTGGGAACCTTGAAATATTAAAAGTAAGATTATATTATGATTCACGAATGTTAACATGGAACTAACTAACAAAACACTATATAATTATATAGTTTCTACATTTAAATAGAACAGAGGGATGCACAACCAATGCTATGGATCAAGCATCAAAGAACGGATTCATTGATATTGTTATATTTCTTCACGAAAATAGAACAGAAGGTTGCACAGTAAATGCTATGGATAATGCAAATAGCTTGGAAATCATTCAATACCTTCATAATCATCGCACAGAAGGATGCACAAAAGCAGCCATGGCAAGAGCCACAGAAAACGGAAAATTAAATATAGTCCAATGGTTACATTATAATAGAACAGAAGGTTGCACAGCGGATGCTATGGATAATGCAATTGAAAATGGTCATATTGATATTGTCAAGGTAATTATAGATATAAATTATTAATATTTAATTATATATTATTTATTAAAATATTAATATTTATTATTTTTCTCTCTCTTTTAGTTTTTATATGAAAATAGGACAGAAGGATGTATAATTAATATTTTAGACACTGCAGTTTATAGGAACCAAAGTTTAGAGATGATTTCATATGTTTTAGATACTATTGGATTAGGAGTACAGTTTACTTTGACAACTGTCAATTATGCTGCGATCAATGGTCGACTAGACCTCATAGAATATTTCCATCGACATTCTGCCTCATTACCCAATAAATGGGCAACCACTACAATGGATTTTGCAGCAAAGCATGGTCGTTTAAATGTTGTCAAGGTATAAATATAGAATAATAATGATCAAAAAATAATTGAATTTTAATATTAATATTTTTTTTCTACATATATATATAGTTTCTACATTATAATAGGACAGAGGGATGTACTTCAGATGCTATGGATCAAGCTGCAAAGAACGGATTCCTTGATATTGTGATATTTCTTCACGAAAATAGAACAGAAGGATGTACAACTTTAGCTATGGATCAAAATGATCACTTTGAAATTGTCAAGGTAAAAAAAAAGGAAATTATCTTAATCTTTTATTTATTTACTATTAATTTAATAATTTATTAATTTCTCACTCTCTTTTAGTATTTACATTATAATAGAACGGAAGGATGTACTTTTGAGGCTATTGACAATTTGTCACAATTTGGAAATATTGAAATGGTAAAATTTCTACACAAAAATAGATCGGCTGGATGCTCTGATAATGCATTAAACATTCGAAATACCTCTGATGGTCAGTTGATGAAAGAATTATTTAAATATCTATTAGACAATAGATTAATTTTAAAAGACCAAATTCAACCATCCCATTTAAAACATTTCATGGTGAATAGAGTTTATGAAGTTTCAGAATTGTTTAATCAATTCTTAAAAAATGACAATTAAAGAAAAATCAATCAAATTTTAATCAATATATATATATATATAAAGGTATGGATTTATTTATAATTATTCCTTATCTATCTTGTCTATCTATCAATCTTAATCAATACAGTTCTAAAATATAATCTATAGTTGGCAAGTCTGATTTTTTAAAGAGGGGGTTTAACATCCACCCATCTTTTTTTTTTATGACACACACAATGGTCGACTGTTATTTGAACATGGAGAGATGTGGGAGGTGAATGATTTAAATCATATATATATTTATTTTAAAATCATCATTGTTACAACACTATTTATTAATCACTTTTTAAACTTTAAGAAAGAGATAATTATTAATATATATAGGTTTAATTAATCATGTCTTCAAAATTGTTTAGTATTATAGTATTAACTTTATTAGGAATATCATGGGTAATGTTGATTGTTTCAATGGGGTATGCATACATATAAATATATATACAATCACTAAAGAAGATGTAATTAGAACCTAACCTAACCCATATCATTTCAAATATTTATCTATTTAATTTATTTTAATATTTAGAGCATATTGGTATAGATATTCTGATGCATTTGGAAAGGTAACCTATATCAATTTTGAAAAGATGAAAGTACCTAGTGGAAATGTATTATACATTGTCTATGATGATAGTAATAGACATTATTTCGAGATATTTAAAGCTTCGTTGGCATTTTCAGTGATGGGTTGGTTTGTAGTAACCTTTAATATTGTATTTGTCATTCTCAGTATTGTTGGAATACTCGGTAAAATACCTCGTGCTCCAATGGGAACGATTACCAAATTCCTTCCTTTGGTAGGATTTTTATTTGCATTTTTGGCAACATTTATTTTTGTTGGATTACCAAATGCTATGTATCGGTATGTAAACAAATTCAAATACAAACAATCAAATCAATTAACCTTTTACTTTATTGTATTTAGTGATTGCAAAAAACTAAATAGACAATGTGATAGAGATGATTATAAATTTATATACGATGAAAGTAATGGAACTTGGGGTGGACCTTATGCAGGTTGGTGTACTGCAGTTGTATCAATGGCCTTGTTATTAGCAGCTTCACTTTTATCAATATTCTTGTGTGATTTTGAAAGTGACAACAACAACAATAAGAAGAAGGACTCTACTACTCCTCCTCCTCCTGCTGCTGCTGAAACTCAAACTCCTCATCAACCAGATCAACAACCTCAACACCCACAACAAGCATTGTAAAAGAAAATGTAAAAAAACAACATACCCTACTATATTATCATTTTGAAACCCGAGGAGAGAATTATAAATTAAAATAACAAAATTCATTCAATATTTTTAATCATTGTATATATTTAGTAATACGTACACAAAACAAATATATAATATATAATACAGAATTGTCACAAATAATTATTTGTATTTTTGATTTCACACACACCATAAATCAAAAACCACATGTGGTTTCTTGTAAGATGTACTATTTTCACCGTCGTCACTCACAATTTACTGGTCTCGAATACCTATTAGGTATGATAACAATAATAGAATTCTACAGAGAGGAGGAGAGGAGAGGAGAGGGGTCAGAAGATATTGAGAGTGATTGATTAATTAATTGATTGACGATGGGGATTTAGTAATATGATCAATAGAGTATAGTAATATCACCGGACAAAAGAGTGAGTTGAAAAAGGAAATTAATTTCGAACCAGTAGCATTAGTAGTAGTATCATTATTTAATTATCTTTTTTTAGATATTTAATATATAATACTATATTTAGCAATAATTTTCCATTCATATATTTTTTATAATATTTTATACACAAAGAGTCTAATCGATTAGTTTCAAAAAAAAGAAAAAAAAGGATGGTGTATAAACCAAATGTTATAGTCTTTTCATTATTAGTTGCAAGTTGGATATTAATAATATCTTCATTCCCAAGTATGTTAAAAAATAAAATTAAGAGGATTTATTGATTGAATGTGAATATTAATCATTTTATAATTTTTATTTTTGATTTTAGCATATTGGTATCAAAAAGAAGAAAATGGATTAAAAATGAGGTTTAATTATAAACAAATAGAATATGAAGATAAGGATGGAATGGTGTGGCAGGGTGAATTCCCAAATGCAGAGTCTAGAGAATTATCAGTTTATAGAGCTGCATTTGCATTTGATATCATTGGGTTTATGATCTTGTCGATTACCATTTGTTTGGTGTCTATTAGTTTTTTCCCATGTAAACTTGCACCGTGGTTGTCATCGATCACTAAATACTTTCCAATTGGAGCATTGGTATTTTGCATAGTGTCGGTGGTTATTTTTGCAGGTGCTCTCAAAGAAGCTCGTCACAAGGATTGTGTAAAGATACATGAATATTGTGATGACAAAATGTTTGACTTTATAGTTCAAGATTACAATGGTCTTTCTCAACACCCAATCCATGGTTGGGCATTCCTCATCATTGCTACCATCTTTTTAACTTGTTCAACAATCTCTTCAATAGCAATTAGTGATTATACAAAATAATCAAAATACTCTTCTTTAAAAATTAATAATACTATCATTCAAACCAACTATCGATTCCAAAACATACCAACGTAAAAGTATGTTTGTTTGGTTTGAAGAAACAAAAGAAAGAAAAACCAATCAAAAAAAAAAAAAAAGAAATAAAATTAAACAAAAAAACATTTAGAAAATAATAATTAAATCACTTGAATCATTTAAAGATCATCCTACCATTCGGGGACATCTTGAAAGTTGAATCGATTACCTTTTTCTGAAAAAAAATCAATACTAAAAATGAAAAATCAATGCAAACTGATCATTGATCTAAAAAAGGTATTGGGTGGTACAGTTTCCGAGGTCATGGTCACGTGATTTCGGCAAATATAATTGATTCAATTCCAACGCCTTTCGTGTACCAACGGTTAAAGTTTAGTTTAGTTTGTATTTTCACGATCTGTCCTCCTGCTAAACATCATACCTATTCTATTATACTTTTGGGGGTGACTATCAATCGATCATACGATAATATTTGAGAGATCTAAATAGTAAAGAGGATGGTTAGGCTCAAGAGAAGCATCGGCCTAGAGAAATATCTTGAAAAGGTGCAACATCAGCAAAATGCCCTCCAAAAAGAAATTTTTGTTTTAGCCAAAAAAGGACTTGACGATTAGCCAATTGCGTCAGAGGGTCATGACCCCTCGATGACTAAAATTTCAATTATGAGATTCGATGTTGTTGGCTGTTTCTGCAAAACAACAAACAAAGGAATCTTCGTCAATCAATATGTGTGTTTTGTTTTTTTTTTTTTGGTTGTTGGTGCGCCTCAGCTTCACACCCTACCCACTCACCCAACATTTGTTTCATTTGTTTGCGTGTGCATTACCCATACCCATAGATTAGGGTAGGTTCTGTTGGAGGATGGTAGGTTTAGGTTTAGGTTTGCTTGTCAAGCGGTGGGCCAACCAACCAACCAAGCAAGCAAACAACCCATTCCACGATCGTTAAAGAAGATAATAATAATATTAATAATTAATAAATTGAGCCCTGCCTCCCTTCTAGAAAGCGATAGGGAGTGAGGGAGGAACTTCACTCTATTATTACTTTTTTAATACAACAACAAAGTAAATACAACATATCATAGAAGAAGAGAGATAGAAAGAGAGAAAGAGAGAAAGAGAGAGAGACTTATAAATACAAGCTATAGATATTTCACATCTTGATCGGGCTCGTCTTGTCTTGTTGCTGACGATGTCCTTTGGACTTCCCTCCCTGCTTGCTAACTCCCTCCTTTATCAAAAACTTTTTTTCATCTGATTTTCGCTTGGATCCATCCATCTCTCAATTGAAAATCAAGATCTATCATAGTTAAGCTCAACTATCAGCTGATAGCTGCTCTTCTTTCTTTCACACAAACATACTATATATATATATATATTTCTTTCATTTACCTTTTCACATACCTACTAAGTATATAGTAGATACCTATATTTATATTTATTTATATTTAAAGTAGTTTTAACATTTCACTATTATGAACCTCCTATAGATGATAAATATTAAAAGTTGTAAGTTTTAAAAAGAAATATAGAATACCTATTGTTTCAAAAGTCACCTCACCTCACCTCACCCCCACCTACCGACCTACCCATCTGTCGACACACACGCGATTAGGTATTCATTCTACAAACCACACACCATGTTTTCAAAAAATGTCACCAAAAATCGTCACTATCACGACTCTCGTCTTGATCTACCCATCCACCACCACCACCACTACGCCACTCTTTGCAACCAACTACACGCTCTTTCCATTGCCATTTTAAAAACATTTTGTTTTAAAGATAGTAGAGAAAAAAAAAAAAAAGTCATCCCATAGATTTGGTTGGGAATAATAATAGTAATCCAATGATCCAAACATGATGACTATTATTATTATTCATGGTTGACAATGACACCAACAAACCTTCCAAGAAAAGTCGATCCATTTATCACCCCCTCTCTGCTCCCTTCTTACCCTTGGTTCGTCTGTTATTAAATCGTTTACTCATTCTTTTAGTTTGTTTGTTGTTCAACAACACACTTTTTGTTTTTTAAAAGTTGACTACTCTTTTTTTTTTTTTTTTTTTGTATCTTTACTACTTCTACTACTACTTCTCTATTCTAATTCCTCCTTTCTTGACTGTATTTTATTCCGTACCCCTACCATATCTTCCAATCCCTTTCCATACCTACCTACCTTCACCAATCCAATTATTTTTTTTTGGATTCCAGACCAATCCAATTGTCAATTTTTTAGTGTAACCGAATCCTTTATACTATCAACTACTTTGAGATCTTTTGACAGATGAGTTGGGAATGACAAACTACAGACGTTTACAAGGGAGGGGGGAACAAGGACCTATCTTTGAAAATATTGTTGTTTTGGGTGTCAACACTGCCATGCCATTTGACAATCGATTATTTAAAAATATATTGGATTATGACAACGAGTTTGTTTTACGATTAAAATAACAATAACAACAACAACAACAACAAACTTTAAAACAACAAACAATTACAAAACCGATAAAATATAATTATTAATAATTATTCTAAACAAATCCAAGAACAAACGATATCAAACAAACATTTCCAAACACCTTTTTAAAAAAATATATTTATCCATCAATCAATCAATCAATCATTATTATTAATTGGCCATTTCAACCCAGTTGGTTTGGGATTTCTATTCAAACAAATCAATCAATCTTACTAATTTTATATCCTTTTAACTTTTTGAAATAGGCTAAATATATTTATTTATTTATTTATTTATTTTTTTGAGGAGAGTAAAGATACTTTTTTATTTAATTTCCCATTTCCTTTTTTTAAACAAAAATGGAACCATATAACCAAGAAGACAGTAAGTAGTACGAACAAATAAAAATCCGTTTAAAAAAAACAAAATTAATTTATTGATCAACTTTATTTATTAATCTTTTTGTTTTTTGTTTTTTATCTTATTTCCCTAGAAACCTTTCCACCAGATTATAAGACTTTATATTCAGATTTGATTAAAAAATATAATCATTTACAAGAAGAGAATAATGATCAAACCAAAGAATCAAATGCCAAAATCAACAGACTTGAAAAAGAAAAGAAATATTTATTGGATAAATTATTAATCTTTGAAAATTTAGATGAAAAAGATAATAACCAAAATAATCAAAATAATAATAATAATAATAATAATTTTTCATTTGAAGATGATTCAGACAATGAATCTGAAAATAATAATAATAATAATAGTATTAATATAATAATTGAAAGGAAATCCAAAACAACAAGAATATCATCAAACAACATCAACAACCATAACAACAACAACAATCTAATTAAATTAGATTCAGCAACTTCATCACCTCCACTTTTTTTTCAAAATTCAGCAACCTCATCACCTCCCATTAATCCCAATTTAACAACATCTTTGAATTCAAGATTTTCACCAATTACTCATCACCCTATATCATCCTCATCATCAACAACATACAAGAATCAATATCATTCATCTCCACCACCACCAGCGGCTGCTGCTGGACATCAAAATACTCCTTATCAATATGAAGAATATCATCAATACGATTTGCCAACTATTAATAGTAGTAGACATCATAATCATCACCACAACAGCCGGAATAATAATAATAATAATAATAATAATGACCAACCTAGACAACCACAACAACAACCAAGATATTCACCTCCATCATCACCAACCACGGTTGTGTATCCATCTTTAAATAATTCTCCACCTCCAAAATCAAAATCAACGCCAGTCCAAACCCAACAACACCAACAACCCCCAAGACCCAATTTCCCATCACCTCCCAATACATCTTCTCATGGTGGAGTTTATCCTCCTCCTCCCCCTCCTTCTTCTTCTCAAAATCATTTCCCAAATTTTAATAGTCATCAACTTTATCAACATCATCATCATCATCATTCAGTTGTACGTCAACCACCTCCACCTCCACCTCCACATCCACCTTCACAACCACCACAACAAACCCCATTACAATTTATACATTATCCTATAACTAGGTCCTCAACATCAACAACATCAACACAACAAACCCGTCCACAACCTACATTACCATTATCACCTCCACCAACTCCCTCACCACCTCCACCACCTCTTCTTCCCACTACTCCTCTACCAACACCCTCACCAACATCACACAAACCAAGCCAAAGAGGTGGAAGAAAAAAAGGTAGGGAAGGAAGACTAGGAGCACAATTACATATTAATCCTGGTATTAATGAAAGGTTGGCAAGTGGGGAGGATCCAAAGGTTGGCGAGTATAATTTCGAAGGACCCCCACCAGTTGCCAAACCAGGACACTGTGCAGCCTTTGGGAAGAACCGTCTGTGCAAGAGTAAATCATTGGTCAATTGTAAATACTGTTGGCATCATGCACCATTGGATCCAAACTCTGATTTTAAATGGTGTGAATATATTACCGATCATCAAGTTGGCAATAAAATAGTTGGTAAAAAGTGTAATGTTCCAGTCTCCAAAGCAAAGAATAGAAGATATTGTGGTTACCACGTTCCAAAAGAAATATCTGAAAATGAACAAAATAATAATAATAATAATAATAATCAATCATCAATGGAGGTTGTAGTAGTAACTGGAAAAAGAAAAAAGAATAATAGTATTATTGATAAAGATTTACCAGAAAATAGAAAAACAGCTAGATATGGTGGTGGTGGTGGTAGTGGTGGAGATGATAATGATAATGATGAAGAAGATGAAGATGATCATTATTCATATTCTTTTTCTGATCATCAAACTGGGTCATCTAGTCCATTACCTCCACCATCATCATTCTCACCATTCTCACCTACCAATTTTACAAGTAGTGTTTTATCTACATCAACTACATCAACTTCATCAACCACTTTACGAAATCCTTTTAGCAGCCGTGCTTACTTTGGAAATCATCCAAAAAAACATAATAATAATCAAAATCAAAATAATAATCAAAATAATAATCAAGATAATGACCAAGACAGTGATCAAGATAGTGATCAATAAAAATAATATATTTTCCTTTCCCACCAGCTTCATCCAACTTCATCCTCTTCATCCAACTTTCATCCAAATGAATAATAATAATAATAATAATAATAATAATAATAATAATATTGAAAAATATTAAATTTGAAATCGATCAATCAAACAAACATTAAATATATATTTAACATTCTACTCAGTGACTACTTTTTATAAAGCTTAATAGAGTTGATCTTATTATTCTTTTGTGTTTTATTAATATTTAATTTACAATCCATGAAATGAATGAGGAAAAAATTTTCAAAGTCATCTTGACATCATAACTCTTACAAAATTTGAAGATCATTCGTCTCTAGAGCTAAATTAAAGAAGAATAAGAGTAATAAGAGAATAAAGATGAATGTACAAGAGGCATTAGTATTAGACCCAGCTATTAGAAACTGGGTAGTTATACCTATTGCACTTATATTGATATTCGTCAGTGCTTTAAAGTTTAACATTGCAAACTTGATGTCTCAAACTGAAAGAAAACAAAGTCTACAGAATATAATGGAATTGTAAGAAAGATAAGAGATGATTGATTAGATAGATAGATAGATAGATATAAGAATAGATATAGATAGATAGATAGATCGATTACTAATCACACACAATGAATGATTATTAGACAAACAATACTTAGAGCAAAAAGATTAGCAACCAATTCAAATAGAATACCATATCAATCATTTAATTCAAGAAAACAATATTTTACAAATAGAGTATAGTATATCATACATAATATGATATTTAGAGACATAGATATATAATGAAACTAATCAATCATTTCTTTCTTTCATAATCATTTAGGAAACAGGAATATTAATAGCAAAAGAAAAAAATACATCATCAAATCCAATGGGAGTATTGGGTAATGCATTTAAAGATCAATCGGGAGTGACTGATATGTTGAAAGGTAATATTGTAAATTTTGTACCACAAGTTGGTTTGATGGCATGGGTCAACCATTTCTTTTCTGGATTTGTTGCTGTAAAGATTCCATTCTTCCCATTGACCATTCGTTTCAAGACATTCCTTCAACGTGGTATTGAAATGTCATCACTCGACGTTTCCTATGTGTCTTCACTCAGTTGGTATTTCCTCTGTTGGTTTGGTATGGAGGGTATCAACTCTATCCTCCTCGCTGAAAAGTATCAACCAAACTCGACTCTATACGCATCACAACTCGAACAAGGTGTGCCACCACAACAACAACCAATCACTCAACTCTACACAAACGAACGTGAAAACATTGAATTGATCAATCACGATTGGTTAATGGAAAATGTTGAACAAAGATTCTTAAACAAATTAAAGAATATTGAAGAAGTCAAACAATCCAACAAAACATCTACAACTAAATCTTCTTCTTCTTCATCATTATTAAAAGATAAGAAGAAAAAGTAATAATAGAAATCAATCATAATTTAATCTAAGCATCGTATATGTATATTTACAAAAAATGGGATCATTGGATCACATTATTATTATTATTATTTTTAAGAGTTGATATTCATTGCATTATGTAATTCCATTCTAGAGGTTATATTTTGTAATTGACTGTCATTGATTAAAGGTGAATGGGTCCATAACAAAATGACATTGGATAGAATATCAAATGTTAATTGACTGGCACTTGTTAGATCGCTTGCTATAGATTGTTTCATTTGAAAGTCTTGTTCGTAATTGGTCAATGTACAACACATAAAATCTATAAAATCAAATAATGATACTTCTACATTGTTTATACCTCTATCATTCATTTTCTAAAAAAACGTAAAAAGTAAATAAGGATGGATGGATGGTAGATAGGTCTCTCTTTTTGGTGTAAACATACATATATTTCATTTTGATTTAAAGATAAAGTTGTAGATAATATCTTTTGAGCATCTGTTTTAATATTATTCATTTCAATTAAAAATGATTCTATCATATTGATATGATGAATGATTCTACCAATTGGACTTCTATTGTTTCCACCATTATTATTTGTCTTTGTTGTTGATGATGATTCTTTAACTGATAATAAATCAACATCATTGCTTATATTTTGATCATCATCATCATCTTCATCTTCTTCGACGTCATCTTCACCAATATCTTGATTCGCTTCATCTTTATCTTCTTGTTGATCGTTATTTTTGTTTATGATATATTGTTTTCTAGGTCTTGATTTTTGATAGTTTATAGTATCTATACCATCGAGTAATTCATAATGTAGTATTGCTAGACGCGATTGATCAGCATCACTTCCAACAGCTTGTACTCTTTGTATTAATCTATGTAAATGTGTTTGACATCTTTGATTGTAATAATCAATCTTGCTTACTCTACAAAACCAAAACCAATCAATCAATCAACGTTAGTTATAACATGTTTGTTACAATATCTTCTTCTTGTATTTATTCACACACAAATACATACACATCTTGAAAGTTGTTATATAGTCGTTTGACATTAATCGAATATGATATGAGAGACATTAGATTATATTAAAATAATAAAATCTGAGGTCAAAGATACAGTATCGTCGTCTTTGCAAAAAAGGTATTTCTTGTTAAATTTTAGTTTGTTTTAAAAGATAAGAAGAAAAATGAATACAACTACCACAACCACAACAACAACCTTTCATAGTATATTCAAAGTATCAATCATTAGAAAAAGAATATTCAATCATATTGATGAGATATCAAAACAACAACAAAAAATAAATAATAGTAATAATGATGGTGATGAGAATGTTAATATTTGGTTAAAAGGTAGAGATATTGTAAAGTTACCTTTTCTTGGTATGATTGTTCGTTATGCAATGCCATGGGACTTTATCAAACATTATTTACCATCAAGAGAGAATGATAATGTATTGTTTGAAAGAAGAATGCATACAATTACAAAGTATTGTGGTCACCGAAATGCTCGGTTGGATACACTCAAACATTTGATTGATGATTGGTCACCTGATTACAATCCTCAAGAACCACATTCAAATCAACAAAAACAGAATGCTGGTTTATCAATAGAATATTATTCACAATTGGTTACATCGATTGCTGCAGTTGGTCATGTCGATCTATTTGAGTATCTTATCACTAGGTATCCAAATATCAATATTGTAATTGATGCTAAAATAGAAGCATCTGAAGCTGGTCATTTACCAATATTAAAGTCATTAGATTCTATTAATAGAGGAAGAAGTGGATTGAAAGATGATACTTTTGATTTCCGCAAGGCTATATCAAATGGACATTTAAATGTTGTCGAATATTTAACAGACAAAGGATTTAAATATACTGGTTCAATTTCAGCTGCTGTTCAAAGTGGTAGATTAAGTTTAGTAAAGGTAATATAATATAATATGATATATATATAATATAATATAATATAAATTAAATATTCTTTATTTATTCATTATCTATCTCTCTCTCTCTCTCTCTCTCTCTCTCTCTCTCTCTCTCTCTCTCTCTTTTGTATTTAGTATCTTCATTATAATCAAACTGGTATGGCAGTGAGTCATGATGCAATGGATAGAGCTGCTACTATGGGTTCATTAGGTATACTTAAAGTATGTATAAATAATAATAATAATATCTTGAAATTATTACTATAATATTAACCAATCATTTATTTAATTAGTTTCTACATGAACATAGACCTGAAGGATGCTCAAAAATTGCAATGGATAAAGCATCAGAAAAAGGATATTTGGAGGTTGTAAAATGGTTACACGAAAATAGAAGTGAAGGAAGTACAACTTGTGCTATGGATTTGGCATCAAGTTTAGAGATGATTCAATATCTTCATACACATCGTACAGAGGGATGCTCTAAAACTGCTATGGATTATGCTAGTGGATGTGGTAGATTAGATGTCGTCAAATGGTTACACGAAAATAGAAGTGAGGGTTGTTCAACAGCTGCCATTGATAGGGCATCCAAGAATGGTCATTTTGATGTTGTAAAGGTAAATATATAATAATAATAATAATAATATAAAGTATACTTTACTTTACTTTACTAATAATTTATTATTCTTTTTTATTTATATAGTTTTTATATGATAATAGAACTGAAGGATGTTTGTCAAATGCAATACATGGAGTACTTGATTTAGAGATGGTTGAATTTCTATTTACCAATTTAGGTGCTAGAAGTGGAAGATCGACAATCAATGATCTGGTGGGTCGTGGTAGACTGGATATCATCCAGTTTCTTCACGAGCATGGCGATGAAGGTGACGATGAAGATGATGGTATTTGGTACTATGCAATGGATGAAGCTGCAGAACAAGGTAATCTCGAAATGGTCAAAGTATGTAATACATCATAACCATCACCAATTTCATCAAGATTCTAATTATAATCATTATTTTTATTATTGTTATTGTTTAGTGGTTTCATACTAATCGTACAGAGGGGTGTACAAACTATGCGATGAATCATGCAGCACAAAAAGGATATTTGGAGATAGTAGAGTTCCTTCATAAACACAGAACTGAAGGATGTACAACCTTTGCTCTTGATCAAGCTGCTCGAGGAGGCCATTTCGAAGTGGTCAAGTTTCTACATTTTAATCGTACAGAAGGATGTACAACTGATGCGATTGATGGAACATATAGATTGGAAATAATACAGTTTCTTCATAAACACAGAACAGAGGGATGTACTCGACATGTATTACATTCAAAGGCACCAACAACCGACGATTTCTACCATGTTTTAAAATATGTATTGGACAATAACATGGTATCTAGATATCACATTGAACGCATATACAACAATCGGTCATACTATAATCAAGAATATGAATTAAGACATTTATTAGGTCAATATTTATCATCAACCAAATAATCCATAAATAATAATAATAATAATAATAATAATAATAATAATAATAATAATAAGAAGATTAAAATAATAATTGAATGGATTTATTTTTAATAGTTGACAACTAAACAAAATATTTTAATCTAAAATCAGAATTTTTCCTGGATGTTGGACAAGATTAACCCTTCCATCCTTCCATTCCTCTGGTGAAAGCACCAGCTACCCATTATAAATTAAATCATTTCGACTGCCAAAGATCAACACTAAAAAGGGTGGAAATAATAATAAATCGGCAATGAAAGTTTCATAAAACTATGAATCCAGAATTTAGAAAGAAATTTTCATATGAGATATCTGAATGGATGCGGTACAAGTTGATGATTATATTTAATGAAATGAACATGGTGATCACAAATAATAATAATAATAATATTACATTTATTAATTTGTTTAGGTTAACAGTTATTAAAAGATTAATATTCAATCATGTTAGAGACATATCGATATATAAACAAGGTGTTGGTGCAAGAAGACATGGAGGACATGAAACACAATCACTAAAAGGAAGTGATATTGTAATGTTACCAGATTTTGGTATGATCTCTAGATTTGCAATGACATGGGACTTTATCAAACATTATCTACCCGACAATGATAAAGCAGTTGATATTAATATCAAGATGACAATGAAAACAAGAGGTAATGCAATCAGTCACTATTGTAAACATACAAGATCAAACTTGGAAACTCTCATACATCTGATTGATGATTGGTCACCTGATTTTGATCCAAACTCTTATTGGGGTATAGTATCATCGTTGGCAAGTAATAATCGTTATGATATATTGGAATACCTTATCAAGAAGTACCCAAACATTGGAGTGTTTAATGCAATGGAAAGTGCAGTGGTCAGTGGCAGTCTACCAATCGTTCAACTATTACAATCTTTCAAGAAACCTGCACTCAATACTATAGTCAATGCAATCAATATAGCTGCAGACTATGGTCATCTCAATGTAATCACTTATTTGCACGAAATGAATAATAATTCAAATATTGGCAAATCAAATTATTATGAAACTAGTACTATTGCAAGTTCAAAAGGTCATTTACATGTTTTAAAGGTAAATATACAAATATAGAAGAAACAATGAATTTATATTAATGTATTAATGTTTATTTAGTTTCTACATGAAAATGGGTATCCATTCTATTACGAGGCAATGGACAAGGCAGCTGCAAATGGTTATATAGAAATTGTAAAGGTATTTATTTAAATAATAATAATAATAATAATAGATGTATTGTATTTATTTATTTATATTTATATTTACCCAATATATTATTAGTTTCTACATGAAAATAGATCAGAAGGATGTTCAAAACAAGCAATGGATAAAGCAAATAGTTTAGAGATGATTCAATATCTTCATACACATCGTACAGAGGGATGCTCAAAACAAGCTATGGATAATGCTAGTGGATGTGGTAAATTGGATGTCGTTAAATGGTTACATGAGAATAGAAGTGAGGGTTGTAGTACTGGTGCAATGGATCATGCAAAAACCTTTGAGATTGTTCAATATCTTCATACACATCGTACCGAGGGATGCACAAAAGAAGCCATCGACACTGCTTCATTGATTGGTAGATTGGATACAGTAGAGTTTCTTCATTTCCATCGTACTGAAGGTGCAACTAAAAGAGCAATGGATTGTGCTGCCTACTCTGGCCATTTAAATATTTTACAAGTACCCTATCTATCTATCTACCCATGTCAAATTAATTAATGAATTATTAATTATTCTTTTTTTTTTTTAAACCTACTATATATAGTTTTTGTATGAAAATAGAACAGAAGGATGTACAACAATGCAAGTTATGGATAATGTTATAAGTGATCATAAATGCAATATTGAAATTATTTCATTTCTACATGATCATCTTGGTGTTACTTGTACGGCTGATTCTGCCAATTATTCTGCGATGAATGGAAGATTGGATATCATCCAATATTTACATCAACATTACAGTTCAGCAGCATCCAACAATAATATTAATATATGGTCAACCAAGGTAATGGATAATGCAGCAGAATATGGTCATATTGACATTGTTAAAGTGAGTATATCTATAGTACTATAAATAGATAAATATGCAAATATAAATATAAATTAAAATAATTAATTTCTCTCTTTCTTTTTCTCTCTGTTCTCTTTGATTATTAATTTTAGTGGTTACATTTAAATCGAACAGAAGGATGTACAACTGATGCTATGGATAAAGCTGCACTAAAGGGTAAAATGGAGATGGTTAAAGTATGTTGTAACTTATATAATTCAACTAAATATTTATATTAATATTAATATTAATTAATTATTTAGTGGTTACATTTAAATAGAACAGAGGGATGTACAGAGCAAGTGTTGGTATCACCTCGATCATATTTGAATACAGTCCTTTATCTATTGGATAACAAACTAGTCAAACCAAAAGATTATAATTAAAATTATAGTTTTCTATGTACATTTTGAAATAATAATTTAAAACCTGTTGAACCAACAAGTTGTAAGTAGTAGAATACAATAAAAATTATCTATTGAATATTATTTGTTAAATCTTACCCTTAATGTTGTACTTTCTTACTTTATTAAGTAAGTGTGACAAGAGAGAGGAGAGCCGTGGCGACTGACCAAATACTCTAACCAAGTCATCACCAAGAAATAGAGTTGTAACAAGAGCAATGAAATGGTGGTGACTTGGTTAGAGTAGATGAATATGTGTATCGGACAATGAATACCTATAAGGTGGTTATTGCGTGATGTATCCAAATATTAAAACTTGTTACTATTTAACCATTTGACTGTGACCATGTAATGACGAACCTGTGAGTCAAGATACCTAATTAATGCTACGTTACTTACAATATTTATTAACCACTCTTTCTTCCAAAATCTATTGTTGAATCTTGTTGGATCATTGATATATTCATTCTTTTACTCTATAATATATATAACTTGATGTTCTTTGGTACATACTTCTCGCGAATGGTGCATAACTCTTTGCTTTGTATTAGCATTTGGTATAATGAAGAACCAATTTTAAGAATTTAAACATTCTGATGTGACTTAAAATTGTAGTATGATTCTAATACTGCTGCAGTTGATTGTTGTACTCGCCTCATTGACATCAATGCTCTTCGCGATGAAGACCAAGCCTGTTTGACTGCAAAGGCCAATCTCCACCTCGAGTGCATCAAAAAGAAACAAGAACAACAAAGACTAATTAATGTTCGAAATGGGTCTTGTCATCTGGTATCGGTCCATTTTCAATAATGATTATAATGATTAATTAGTCTTTGTTGTTCTTGTTTCTTTTTGTTATCATTATTGAAGAATAGAAATTTTTTTTTTCAAATCTTTTGAAAATGTACGAGATAGATACACAAATACATAAATGACCACCACTATTAATACATTTCATAGTATCATTGCACAATCATACATTAGACAATTAATATTCAATCATGTACAAGTAATATCAAAACAAATAGGAGGAATTGATATAAAGGATCCAAAGAAAAATCGATCTTTACAAGGTCGAGATATTGTAAAGTTACCTCATCTTGGTATGATTGCTCGTTATGCAATGCCATGGGACTTTATCAAACATTATTTACCACCCGACAAGGATAGTGGTGCAGTATTGTTTGAAAGAAGAATGCATTCAATTACAAAGTATTGTGGTCATCGAAATGCAACATTGGATACACTCGTACAACTTTTGAAATGGTCACCTGATTATGATCCAATCGCCACCGACAACAAACAAGGGCACCTCTTTCATAGATACTATTCGTATCTAGATACTGCTCTTGTAGAGTCTGGTAACATTGACATTATAAATCATATCTTGTCTAGGTTTCCAAACTTCAAAATTAAAGATATGGATGGTGCTGCTCAAAATGGTCATTTATCGGTCGTAAAGCTACTACATTCTAGAGGTGTAACCTCTACTTGTAGTGCAATGGATTTGGCTGCTCAAAATGGCCATTTATCTATTGTAACTTGGTTACATGAGAATACAACTCAAGGATGTACTCAATCAGCCATCTCCAATGCTGCAGAAAATGGTCATTTAGAGATTGTAAAGGTATGAACGATTAATATACTTCATGAAGTATATATATTTTATTAAAATGATTAATTATTGTCGTTTTTTATAGTTTCTTCATTTTAATCGTAAAGAAGGATGCACAACCGATGCTCTTGATGGTGCAGCGTCAAATGGTCATTTAGAGATTGTAAAGGTTAGTATAGTATAATAATAATAATAATAATAATAATAATAATAATAATAATAATAATAATAATAATAATAATAGTTATATCGAATCATCCATTTTGACTAATCAATCAATTTTATAGTTTCTTCATTATAATCGAACTGAGGGATGTACAACTGATGCTCTTGATTTGGCATCAGAATGTGGTCATTTTGAAATTATCAAAGTATTTATATATATAGCATTACAAAGACAAGATATCAGAACAATAACAATACTAATACTTTATTATTTTATTAGTTTTTACATTATAATCGTACAGAGGGATGTACTTTTAATGCTATGGATTATGCATCATCGTCAGGCCATTTGGAAATATTAAAGGTATTTAAAATATAAATTATATATTGATTGAAATGGAACGGATCAAGAGTACTAATTAACCAATGAACTATTATAGTTTCTTCATGAAAATAGAACTGAAGGATGTAGTACCTATGCGATGGATAATGCTCACAACTTAGATATTCTTATCTTTCTTGACAAAAATCGTACAGAAGGTGCAACTACTCATGCAATGGATAATGCTGCTAGATTTGGAGGAAATGAAAAATTAGATTTAATTAAATACCTTCATGAAAATAGATCTGAAGGTGCAACTACCAATGCTATAGACTATGCTTCAGGTAATTCTAATATGGAAATTATAAAGGTATAAATTTATAATTTAATAATTAATGTAGTAATTAATTAATTAATATACATTTACTAACCTAAACTTATTTGTTACTATAGTTTTTATATGAAAATAGAACTGAAGGATGTTCAAGAGATGCTATAGATTATGCAATTCGAAATAACAGCAAGATAGAGTTGATTGAATTTCTACGCGATAAACTAAATGCTCAATGTTCAGCTGCTGCAGTTCGATTTGCAATTTCAAATGGAAGATTGGATATTATTCAATATTTGCATCAACATTTTTCATTAGATACATCGATATGGGAAGGTTATCCAATTAATTTGGCAGCATTACATAGTCAATTTGAAATTATTAAAGTAAATAGAGAGAAAGAAAAAAAGAGAAAAAGAGAAAGATGAATATTATTATTTATCAATTAACCTTTTCTTTTATTTTATTTCTTTTTTTTGTAGTTTTTACATTATAATCTTCGAACAGAAGAACAATGTTCAACGAATGCGATTGATGATGCTGCTACAAAAGCAGGAAATTTAGAGATTATCAAATGGCTTCATCAAAATCGGTCAGAAGGATGCACAGAGTTTGCTTTGTGTTTAAGTCATGCCAATACTGAAGAGATTGTTCAGTACTTTTTAGAAAACGATATGATCCCTAGAAACAAGTTAAACAAACGATTCGTCGAGCATCTCTCTTATTTTTCTTATTATGAGGTAGCTGCCTTGGTCAATCAATTCTTACAGTCCAAATAAATTTAACTCTAGAGTGAAAAACAACTTTATCTATTCCACAGTCAATCAATTTTGTTATCATTTAACTTGGATTTTATTTTTTAAACATTGAAGCCAAACTTTTGTTATTTTTAAATTTACCAGCAAGTAAAGAGAATATATCATTGGCCAACTGATTATTTTCCTTTTCTTTTTCCGAGGCACCCTTACGAGAGGTTGCAGACATGACTCTTTTAATTTGGTAAACCATTTGTTTGAGATGGACTTCAATTTTTTTGAGTGTACTAGACAGCGCAATCTTGTTGAGTGCTTCAAGATATTTGTGGGTAGCTTCAACGTCTTGATTGAGCGAGGACATTTGGGCGAGGATAATGGGTAAAATGAGTTGAGTGGATTCACTGACTTGCTTTGGTTGAGCAAAGAGACAGTAAGACACACATGTGTCAGACAATTTGGGTCTGCACATTGGGTTGTCTCGAATTGCCTTGGCAAAAGATGGCAGGGCCGTTTCGATGGCAGGAACAGCATTTTGACGGTTGAGTTCGATTGTTGTTGCTATCAACTCTGACGCTCTTTCGAAAAGTTTGTTTCGAGATCCAGGTTCTGGTTGGTTGCCCAATGAGATCTTGTCAATAAGAGTTATAAAGGATTGGCTGGTGATGTCCATCATTTGGGCTTTCGACAGTCCGTAATAGCCGGACATCTCCACTAGCTCTGTCGAATGTTCGATTTTGACCGTCGACCAAGTATCTCTTGACGAGACGAGATCCAAAAAGAACAGATTATAGTAGGATCTTGTTTTTGTTGCGAGTGGGCCAAATTTGTGGCGGCAAATGTTGTATAGGTGTGGGGTCAGGACACATGCACGCCCGTGGACTTCAAAGTGTTCGTCGACAACCATTTTGGGAATAAACACAAGGCTTTCAAAGTATGGTGTCAACAACTTGGCATCGACATGCTCGCATATCGCACACAGCAACCGTAGACCCATAATCTTTTTTTCATTTGGACGATTTTGTTTAAAGCAATAGCCTAGAATGAGTTTGATTGTAAATGGCAAGTACAATGCAAAATCACTCTTTAACACTTTGCAAATCTCTTCCAATGCAAGAAAGAATTTCTTTTCTACGCCAACATAGCCATCGATGTCGGTTGCCATTGTTTGCATCATTTGGTAAACGTCTCTTTTCAACATTTTCTTGTCACCAGTTTGTGTTGTTGCTAATTCTACCAATGCATCCAATGCAACATTACGAATTCTCGATTCAATAACAATATTTGTAATTAATTTGATAGTCTCTTTAGAAAATAATTTATAATACTAAATAAAAATAATTAATTAATATAAAAAGAGCAGATGGTTGTTGATTAGGGTTTCTTTTCATCACATGTGTTGGACTTACAGGTTTAAAATCAATTTTTTTATCTCTAATCATATAGATAATATTAATCAATACATATTCATTGACAGAAGGTTCTCCAAGATTTACAAGATACTCCAAGTTACTAATGATGGTATCTTTGTGTTTGATTTGAACGTTTCCAACCTTGTTAAAAGTGGTAAGGAAACTACAAAAGACAATGCGGCTACGATTAGCATTGGTATGTCTTACCAAATAACCTAGGGATTCAAAAATTTCTGAGGAATAGGATTCAGTAATAGTATCCTTAAATGAACACAATAAATCACCCAAAGCCCATTGAACTCTTGGATCTTCATCTTTTGATCTATCTAATAAACATCTAATAAAAAAATAAAAAAATATTAATAATTTATAATTTTTTTTTTTTTTGAAATTCTACCAACCTCATAAAATCTTTTGTAATTAAATTTGGAGAGATTGTTTTGGCCGTTGGCGTTATTGATTCTATAGCAATACATCTAACACTCCAATCAGGTGATTTTAAAAGATTTGGTATTTTTTTTAGGAAAATGGAGATGGCTCTATTACCCAGGCATTCATGATGAGGCAGCTGTTTAAAGATGGCTAGTTGTTCAACTTCAGATTCGACGGGGAATACTCTTCTTTCCCACTCCTTCAACTCCAAAGTAGTAGTTGCCAAGATTGCCATCCATTTGTATGCCATATCGACCAATTTATCAATCCTTTGATCTGCATTTTTCCAAACATTGTCATTTGCCACGATCGAGACGTAAATGATAGTAAAGAGTTGGTTGTAAATCTCTTTGCTAATGTCAGACTTCTCGTCCAATGCACGAAGAAAGGCATCGGAAAAATTGGTGACCTGCGATTCCGTGATCCACAACCGCTGTTTATGTTTGACATCGTCCACGAGGAAACTAACCAGACCTTTGGCAGAGTCGTCCTTTTGTTTGATGGCATATTCCAACACTGGAATCACATCATCCGTCAGACGTTGAAAGATTAGTTTTTGTGGGTACGGTGCCGAGTTCATGACCAACGTTGCTGTTCGTAGTGCCTTGTATTTAACCTTGTCCGATTGATCACCTTTTAAACATCCTTGCAACGCCCTCTCGATCAACAATGCCATTTCCTTTGATCTATTTTTATCTGCAGTATAAACTGATCCCAGTACAACAAGTGCATTTCCCTTTAAATTATCATTCTTTTGTACTTTTGTTGATGTTTCCATAAAATTAAATATTTCTTTCCAGTCACCTTAAAAAATAAAAAGAAGATAAATAAAAGATTATATTATTATTATTATATATATATATATTTTTTATATATATATTTATATACCTACCTCTATTATAAATAGCAGACATTGAATCTGTAATGCCTTTTAAAACAGAGGTCGGTTGCTCAACCTTTATAAATCTAATCAACTCTATTTGGATAAATTCCCTTGTTTCACTATCGAAATGTGACCATGAATTATTAATACAATCTTTTAAAAAATCTAAAGCGTGACGTTTTGTCTAAGATAAAGAGAGAGAGAGAGAGATAAAGAATTTGTGCTAATATTAATAATAAATAATAATCATATGATTATTATACTAGTTGTTTTGTTTTCTTTTCTATTTCTATTTTACCTTTTCATTAATTGAACTATCTTCACAGATTTGCAATATCCAATGAGTTACTCGATCATTTTGATTACCTATAGCTTTGTTTAATTTTCGATTTACTTCCGATACATGTGCATCTTCATTAAATGTTGCAAAGAAATTAATAAATTCAGGAGGTACTGATGATGATGTGTTTTTAGAGTTATTCATCCTCTCTAAACCTTTCTCTTCTAATACCTATAGGTATCTATTAATAATCTATCTAGAGTTCTCTTTCACTTTGATCTGTACTGTACTATATAGTGAGTGGTATCAGCGAATGAATGAACGAATGTTTTTGTAAACTAGTTTGTCGATGTGGTGAACATGCACGAATCGAAATTGTCAATTTGTAGTATCATCCAATCAAGACAACATTGACAATCGAAATGAAGATGAAAAAGAAGTATTGGAAAAGAGAATCAAAGATGCAATCACTCTAAACACAACACTAGATTATTTTGGTTATAATATTACTGATGTTGGTGGTGATTGTAAGCCTACGTACATTTAATCGTCTAAGATAAAGAAAAGTAGTAGTAGTACCATCCCATGGTCATAGATGTAACAGCTACCATTGATATGATGGGCAACCTATATCCTGAATGGTTAACATCTCTATACTTCTCCTTCTTTAACATGGTTGTGGAGATTTTCATGATCGCTCCATAGTGTATCCAACAACACACAAATATGTTTGGGTAATTTAGATAATATGTTTTCATTAAAATCAATCATCATTTGGTGAATCTTGTTCAAATGTATTTGGCATTGTGGTTCTTTTTGCTGGTAAGAAAATGTTGTATAGAATCGAGTTAATGCAAGTCCAAACAGTTATCTCAGCATCACGGTTCGAGGGGTATCCCAAAATTGACAATATTGATTGTCGTATTTAGTGAATACATGTATTTGATGGCTTTTCCAAATGCCTCCTTTCATAGAGTTTATCATCTTTTCCATTGCATAAATCCTTGATCCCCATTCATCTTGCGCCATTGGTGGTTCCATCATGAATGTAGATAGAGCAAGGGGTAGAGAGATAGAAGTGTATCGAGATGATAACAGAGTAAATATGAGGGGAGAGATATGAGACAATATACGTATGTAGTAAGTAGATTATCGAATATGAGTGTTTAGTCTCATATTTATGGAAAACACGTGACTGAGTGATGACATCGTGTTGTGGTAATTAGTTCCCCTGGTACTAACTACTCTGTTTATTAAGAATGATATAAGGTTGGATATCATACATTGATACCTTCCTAGTTATTTAGGTTACTTGGATGGATAGTACTCTGGGAATCTTCTATCTATGATCGCTAATCGATATGGCATAGACTACAGATTCTACAATGAATGCCATGAAACGGTCGAATAAGAGTTGGCTGTTTTGGATAACCCCTTCCTTGGCAACTGCTATATTGACCATGTCGCACATCATTTCGAAATCTCCAAGTTTGCATACATGGTCAACCAAGTGTTGGAAATATGGATGGACAATTTCAATCATAGTTCTGTTTGTTCCAAAGAATTTGAGCCAGTGTTCTTTTTCAATTGATTGAATTTAGGGATGAGTTGTTTCATGATGGATGGGAGATAAATCGAAAAATAACTCCAATTAATTGGTCTCTTTAAATGTAGTTGTATAAATATATTCAATTTTCACCAGTTTTGATGATGTATTGTATCAATTCAAATAGATATCTTGCAAAATACTTCATACCAACTTTACTCCTATACTTTGGATAACATATGCTTCATCGTTTCTCTTTATTTGATACAATCTCTTTAGCATAATCGGGAATATTCGAGATGATACCTGTTGTACGATTAATAGAGGTTGTTATTATTTGTTAGGTTTTTTTTAAAAATTCAATTCATTGTTGGCTTTAGTCTACCCTTTTTTGATAATTAATTTTTTTTGTTTTATTGTTATTAACCACTCTACTTTTGGTGAAAGATGACATCAATATCTATACCATTAATAATACAATCAGAGATTATAGAGTATATACTATCACAAGATGTAACAATAGCATTCAAAAAGAGATATTACAAGTATACTCGTACAGTGACCTATCAATTGGCAATGGTATCTAAACATTGGTTTAATGCAGTGTCATCGATGATATCTGCTATTTGGACTCATGATATATTTAGTAACGATGTATCGATATTGGTTAGGATGATGCTCTCTCAATCGAATCAATACTCTATCATCAAACAACTACGATCATTGTCTTTGGGTGTAAATGCAGGATACATTCAAAACGCATTCTTTGATCTAGTTGATGGCATTTTGAAACAAAGAATCAATGAAAATCAACCATCAATGCCGTTGGAACACATATTGGTAGTTCCATCTTTCATGACTCGACATGATCTAATTGTTGCTTTTGCCAAAGCTCTCGACACCACCCAACGATCGTTGTTTCCAAGTCTCAACATTACATTCCATTTGCCACCTTATGACCAAGAATTAGATGATGAAGATGAAGATGAAGATGAAGAAGAAGAATACTCTCCCGAAGAGGCGATGGAAGTGGCTGAAAAAATATTGGATACCTGCAGAGGTGTCAAAAACATCAAAAAGATCAGAATCTATCAACCGCCATCTGATAAAAGACCGGACGAGTATTCCACGTTTGGTACACAAGATCTTTGGGATACTGCTATTAGACTACCCCACAAGACACATCTTCAGGGGGACCTGTCATATGGACTAGCCCCTGGTATGCTTTTCGAAGTTTTTTCAAAGGAGCATGATGAAGATAGCAATGAAATCGAGTACTTTTGGGCATCCGATAAAGAACCTCCAGGAAATGTATATGCTCATGAAGATAGAATTGGTATGGCTGAAAAATATGCTGGTTATCCAACTTTTGTTGAAGAACTTTTCACTTTGATTAGAGAATGCAAAAAAGTAAAATACTTTAATATCTACAGAGTGACACCAAACAACACTGAAATAGATATCAAACAAGGATACATGGAAGCATTCAGAGACAATACAGTAATGACAACACTCAAATTAAATTATGAATTCTTTTTCACATCGATCATTTCAACCAATATTCTAAGTCAATCATTAGAGAGATTTAAAATCATTTTATATCACCATAATATTAAATGTATGTTTATTTATTTATAAAACAATACAAAATTAATTTAAAATATTAATATTAACACTTAATATTTATTTATTTAAAATATTTTATATAGTTGATTATAGTGCATTGAATGAATCATTCCTTTTGATTATCAGTCAAAATACACATCCCAATCTTAAACACCTTAAAATTCAATTTGTAGTATCATCCAACCAAGACAACATTGACAATCGAAATGGAGATGAAAAAGAAGTATTGGAAAAGAGAATTTAAAGATGCAATCACTCTAAACACAACACTAGATTATTTTGGTTATAATATTACTGATGTTGGTGGTGATTGTAAGCCTACATTTAATCGTCTAAGATAAAGTAAAGTAGTAGTACCATCCCATCAATAAAGTAGTAAATATAATCATAATTATTATTTAATAATTATTGGTAGTATTTTTATTATTATTATGTGCACCAAGATAATAAACTTCACTGCTTTTCAAAATTAATTTTTGATAACAAAACTCAAGGCCATCTCATCACAGATATGACTTTTCGTTTTGCAACAAACAGATTCTTCTTCTTGTTTGCCTCTTTGCATTGGAAGTTTGGATGGTCGGACCAATCAGATTTCGTTGTTTGGTTGTTGTTATCTGAACCGCACACTGATGCCTTGCTCCCTTATTCTTATTCTTGGATGAACTAACAAACAAACTCATGTTTGTTCTGTTCTAATTTCTTTTATAATGTAACTATTTCAATCAATACAAGTGATAATAATAACAGAAAAAAGATGTTTAAACAAGTATACTTATTATCAGTGATCTATATTATTATAGTCATACTACTATCTTCTTCTTCTTCTAGATCATCGTCATTGGTAGTATCAGGACAATCAATCAACAACAATAGTAATTGTACAATTGGAGGATGGACAGCTGATAGTTGTTTTGACTATAAATACATCTACAACAATCAGAATTACACAGTTACATTCAACAATACAGTTCTCGATATCCCAGTTGGTACATCATTATATTTTGTAGGTGATGTCGTCATTGATAGTACTGTCGATCTTCGTTTCAATTGCAAAGCTGAGTCAAAGGACGGTAAACCTTCATCTAAAACCTATTGTAACCAAATAGAAACAAAAGGAACTTTTTATTATGGTGTCATAGATGTAACAGCTACCATTGATATGATGGACAACCTCTATCCTGAATGGTTAACATCTCTCAATTTAACTTATACCTTTCACACATTGAATCTAGTCGAAGGAAAGGTAAAAGCATTGAATTTATCCGAATACAGTTCCGTCTTTATACATACCAACCAAATTTGTAAGTTATATAAAAATTATATAAATATGTATAAATATAGCTAGCTATACACTGACTCACCAACAACATTTCAATTTAATATTTATAGTACCAAGTATTATGGATGATTTCAACTGTGAATATATCAGTCCTGATGCATTTTCTTCAAAAATCTATTGTGGTAAGTTTTTTTAAATCCAAATGCATTTGGACCATTATAAATTAAACTAATTTAATACATTATCTTTTTTTTATTTATTAGTAAAAAATGGAAAATTATCACCTGGAATGATGGTCAATGTTTCAGCAACTTGTCCAGATACTGTTTGTTTTAGCTTACCAATTGCATATTTTAAAACAGATCTAATGACTCTTTGTGAAGTGGATTCGGTTCTTACTCGTGTACGTAAGCCAATTATTATTATTAATAGTTAAAAATATATTTCTAACCATTATTTATATTATATATATATTATTAAATATAGGGAATTAAAAATGCAGGTGGTAGCTATGAATACAGAATTAAAGTAAATCCAGCATCTAGAATAGTTGATCCTTATCCTTTGATTCCAGAATTTATTCAAAATTTATTAAATGTGTATTTATCAACCGTGATCACTGTCACTGACCCACTTGCTCACTGGATTCTTTTTTCATACAATTCTTTTTCTTTTCTTTTTGTTATTTTATTTAATATTTAATTTTTTAGAACGATAACAGGTACCGCTAACAATACAGAGAATCAAATCATTTATAACCAAACTCTTCTTATTTATGTCAACAATCAATTGGTTCATGCAAATGGTACAACCTATGAAATCCCTGCTGACAGCAGCACTGATCCAAATCCCGAACCTTCATCTGCTTCTTATTTAAATCAATCCAAAATGATGATGATGATGATTATTATTATTATTGTATTGATCGCAATATTGTAATAACAAAATAAATAAATAATTAAAAAATATTTTAGAACATTTTTTGAAAGAATTATACTTGGGTTTTTGTATGCAACCAAAAATCAGATTTGTGTTTGTTTGGTGTTATTTATAACATACACCAACCACCGTGCCTCCATTTGTTGATCATCAACAACAACAACAACAACACACCGATTGATTCTCCATGGAAATAGTTATTTGAACCAAGGTTGTCATATGTGATGTGCAATGACAAACAAACACCAAACCTAATGTTTGTTCTTATATTTCGATATAAATAATAATATAATATATATAAATAGAAGACATGTTGTGTAAACAACCATCATCAAAGTTTATAGATGTAATCGAAAAGTTGGCAATAGAAAGAGAAAAGAAAAAGACCAACAACAAAAAAGATGATAATAATAGATACACAAGTAACAACAACTATAAACAACTATATAATGATATGATAACAACAATAGAAAAAGGACAAGAGGAAACAGTAATATCATGGTTATTACATTATTGTTGTAGAACCGAGAAATACTCTTGTATGTCGCAGAGCAGAGCGACCATTGAATAAAACTATTGGACTAGTTTCTAGAAATATTTGATATTACTCACACTCTATATAGATTAAAAAACAATCAATCTATCTACTATATAAAGCTCTCAAGAAATTAATCTCCATTGCCAAAACTACTACTACTACTACTACTACTACTACGACCGATTGTTATTGGAATTATAATCGAGATATTGTACAACCTACATTCAATGTTTTGATATCCAATAATAATAATAATAATGATGTTGATTATGATGAGGAATCAAAAACTCTATTAATATCAATATTGACTATTCTAAATGTTAGTGCCACTGATGGTATGTATCTTTTATTCATCCAATCACTACACTTACTAATAATGATTTATTTATAGATGAATATTTAGAGTATCTAAAGCTTTTAGAGAATACGATTCGAAATCGTCGCGATAAAGAAGAACACAGGAACCTAAAAAAACAATCAGATGATATACGTGCTTGCAACAAGTTGTCTCCATTCAATCTTCATAACTCCTCATGAAGGTCTCACGAGATTTCCTGCATATCTTTCATGTCTTTAATAATGTGACCTCATCGATGCAATATGAAGTGCACATGTTTAAAAAAGTGAGGGGTCAAATCTGAGGATCCTCAAATCCTGATATCCTTCGGTCGCCACTGGGAGCAGTATTCGCTGAACAGTGTCGAATGAGAATCCCATCTCCGGTCTATCAGCTCGCAACCAACAGGGATGACCCAAAAAAAAGGAGGCAAATATGTTTTTTGAAAAATGATAAAAAAATAAATTATATAATTTATTATTCTTTATTTTTATTTATATTTATTATATAATTATTTATTAAAAGTAAATGATAAAAAAATACTATTGGTTTGTTTTAGGTCTTTTTTTGTACCAATTTCAAAGATCAGTATTTATAATGATATTCCTTAGATTTAAATTAAAATAGCAACATCGGGACGAACTAGCTCAGGTCGCAACAAGATCAGCAACTGATCATGTCTCAAAAGGAAGGACCCTCGTCTGTTTTTTTGATCACGACATTTTTCATCTGCAGTATATGAGTGCTACGTGTCATGTTAATGATGATCAGTTGCAGATCTCATGGTTGTTACAATTTCTTTGTCATGAACTGAATTTTTTGTTGTCATGAGTTGATCATGTCAAGAGGGTGACTTTATTTTTATGCTCCTGTGAAATCAGAGAGATCATTCTCAAGATCATGGAATCGATTGAATCGAAACAAGTTCAACTTTTGGATGCTGAACCGAGAATAATCTTTGATAACATTATGGCAAGCTTTCTCACTGATGAAAGTAATATTCAATACCAATTACGAGCAATTGATATAATCAAATTAAAGAGTCAAGTAAGAGACAATGATGGATGTCAATAGTGGAAAAGTCAAACTATGATGATTACGAATTCTATTCTAAACAAAAGTTATTTTGCAATGAAACAGTAATACAACATTTACTCGATCTATTAGAATGGTCTGTTCAATCAGAAGGAATAATTCCTTCTTGGAAGAACTTTATTGATTACATTGACCCAACCAAATATAAATATGTATGTATATTGTGTTGTAAAAAAGGTATTGTAATTTAATTAATAATATTAATAATATTTAATCCATCTCTACAGGTATCATCTCGAATATTCCCAATGATGCTCAAACAATTGTATCAAATGGAGACTGGTAGTAGAGAAAAAATGGATGTATTGCGCGTTTTCCAAGACATAGGAGCAACGGTGGGTATGAAGTATTTTGCAAGATATCTATTTGAAATGATACAACACTGCATCAAAACTGGAGAAGTGGAGTATATTTGGGGAGTTCGAGGGAAGACTGGAAGGATTGGAGTTATATTTCGATTTATCTCCCATCCATCATGAAACAACTCCTCCTCTGCTTCAATCAATTGAAACCTTCCCAAAGAGGACATTTCCTCAAGTATATCTTGTGTGTCGTGATTGACAAAGTCTATCATATTTCCGACACTTGGTTGACCATGTATGCAAACTTGACACTGTCGATATGATGTGCGGCATGATACAGGCAACAGTGGCCAAGGAAGGGGTCAGCAGTCCAAACAGTCAACTCTTGTTTGACCGTTTCATCAAAATAGTGATGGATCCACCATCAACATCAAGTATGAAGAATCAATCATGGTACTCTAGGATGAATGCAATGGCAGAGATGATTGGCGTGATACAAGGAGGCATTTGGACAAATCATCAAATTCAAGTATTCACCAAACGTGATAATGAATATTTTCAAAAATTAAAGAAAATCTCTTCAAAACAATATAAAAAATCATACAAGAGGTCTGAGAATTTAAAGAGAGCACTATTCGATTGGATGCAAAATCACTTTGTTCTATGTCTCCTTTTCATTTCACCAAACCCAAAAACCATCATCAACAATCAAGAAATGCAAACATTGTTACTCGAAATGGCTCGGACATCGTTGGATGAATTTATAACAATGGCACCCATCTTTGAAAATGCCTATTGTTATTTCATTCCAACTATTGTACTTAGATGGCAATTATTATTATTACTTTACATTGAACAACAAGACAAGGTAAAAGTAGTACTAGACTATTATCAGAAAATAGTACCACTATTACTTGTGAATAACATTCCCGATGAATCACAGTATATAGGCGATGACTATCAATACATGACAGGTTCGTTTTGGTTGATAATCAAGATCCTTGTCAAAAATATGGATCAACAACAGTGTCAAATACATTTGAACAAGATTCACCAAATGATGATTGATTTTAATGATGAAAGACAAAGTCAATTACCGAACCATTTTTGCTTGTTGTTAGAGACATTGTGGAGAGTTCAAGAATATGACGACTATGACGATGATGACGAACGTCTTTGTCATCAATTCATCACAAAAGTAGATGATCGCTATTTGTTGAAACAAATAAATTAAAATGAATAGTTTGTCATCCAAAGAAAAAAGACAGATGTTTGTCTTCTGGTTTTTTGACAAGACATAATTAATTATTATCATTATCATTGTTTATGTTGCACTGTAATGAATGAAACGAAAGAAGAACTAAACTAAACTATTGATCAATAGTAGTTATTCAATAGATTAGAAGATAGATAGATAGATAGATAGATTAGAAGTATGACAAGTTCGACAATTTCATTTCAAAGTGTATTTAGAAATCAAACGATTAGACAATCAATATTTGATCATGTCAGTTTGATATCACAACAACAAACATCAATAGGGAACCCTATTGATAAGATTAAATGGGGTCCACATCAAACAAACATATCACTTCAAGGAAAGGATATTGTAAAGTTACCTCATCTTGCAATGATTAGCAAGTATGCAATGCCATGGGACTTTATCAAACATTATTTACCACCTCGAGAGAATGTATTGTTTGAAAGAAGAATGCATTCAATTACAAAGTATTGTGGTCATCCAAATGCTAGGTTGGATACACTCTTACAACTATTAGAATGGTCACCTGATTATAATCCAAATCAAGATGTTGTTACAGGTCTTGAAAAGACCTATTACTCTTTACTTGCAATCAATGTTGTTAAGTCGGGTCATTCAGATATACTGACCTATCTTATGAATGTATACCCAAATATCAACTTGAACAAGACAAAAGAATCGGCTGCTGAATTTGGGTATCTCCTCATTCTCCAAATACTCGATACTCTAGAAAAAGGAGGTAATTACTCTACCAATGAAATGAATAGAGCTGCAAAGAATGGACATTTAAGTGTAGTAGAGTATTTACACAATCAAGGTGCTAAATGTACTGATATTGCAATGGATTATTCCGCTTGTAGAGGTCACTTTGATGTATTAAAGGTATGGTAGTCATAGTTGGTAAATATTTTCAACAAACTAACAAAACAATATTAGTTTCTTCATTTTAATCGTAGTGAAGGGTGCACAACTGATGCTATGGATGGAGCAGCATCAATTGGTAATATGGAAATATTAAAGGTATTTAAATATTTAATTGAAATGGAATGGAATGGCTCAAGAGTACCAACCAAAACTAACTAACCAATTAACTATTACAGTTTCTTCATGAAAATAGAACTGAAGGATGTACAAATCAAGCTTTGAATTCAGCTGCAGAGAATGGACATTTAGAGGTGTTAAAGGTATATATTTATATGGAATATTTATTATTATTACAAAACTAACAACTCTATTATATTCTATTTAGTTTATTCATTTGAATAAAAGTGATCAATGCTGGACAAAACAAGTTATGAATGTAGCAGCATTTAAAAATCATTTAGAGATTGTTGAATGGTTACATTATAATCGAAGTGAGGGTTGCACAACCAATGCGATGGATAGAACAACCAGTTTGGATATAGTTAAATTCTTGCATTTTAATAGAACAGAAGGATGTACAAAAGATGCTATGGATTTTGCAACCATTGATATGACTACAAGTTTAGATATTATTAAATTTCTAAATGAAAATAGATCAGAAGGATGTACTACCTATGCAATTGATAATGTAGTTTTACTTGAAAATAACTTTAATATTATAAATGTATGTAATTCATTAATATTAATAATATTAGATATTAATACATTTATTTTATTTGTTTGTTAATATTAGTATCTAACTTTATATAGAACTGAAGGAGGGTCAAAAAAAGCTTTGGAAAATGCAGCAACAAGTAATTTCTGTGATCTTGATATGATTATATTTCTACATGAAACACTCCATATTGAATGTACGGAATATGTATTGGTCAATGCTGCGGATAAAGGTCGATTGGATGTCATTGAATATTTCCATCGTCTGTATCCACACCGATCAGATATATGGACAACCTCTGTTATGAATCGTGCTTCATATGGCGGCCATTTAAATATTGTAAAGGTTAGTTATAGTATTCTTTTATAATTATACTTTAATCATTTAATTAATATTAATATTTTTATTATTATTTATAGTTTTTACATTTAAATAGATCAGAAGGATGTACAACCAATGCAATGGTATGGGCAGCACAAAGAAATCATTTAAATATTGTACAATTCCTACATGAAAATAGAACAGAAGGAGCAACTCCAAAAGCAATGGATATGGCAGCCGCCAATGGATATTTTGATATTTTAAAAGTTTGTATCCATCATCACGGTATCACATAATATATTTATACGAATTCATCCATATATATATATATAGTATTTACATTATAATAGAAATGAAGGATGTAGTTTTGAAGCTTTGGATAATGCAACAAAAAATGGATTTGTTGAAATAATAGAATTTCTTTACCAAAATCGAACAGAAGGATGTTCCTATCAAGTATTGATTAAACCAAATTCACAAGTTGCAACCACCTATGATGCATTAAAGTACTTGATAGACAACAATGCACTTCCAGCTACCCTCCTACCAGACCAACTCACAAAATACAAAGAATATTCAAAAGTATCACAAGACTATGAATATATTCATCTTATTGATCAATACTACCAAATTTAAATAAAATAATAAATAGTAGGAGGAACTTTGAAAAAAACCACCCTAAAAATAAATTAAAAAAAATTAAAAAATAAATGCTTCTGTTTGAGGGTGAGGTCATGATGATTGTTAGGTACCTAACACTGAAGAGATAGACAGACAAAGAGAGAGAGACAGAGAGATTATAGTGATTGTGATTTTACAGATAGATAGAATAGTATAAGATATAATATATATATCTCTCTACTATCCTAAACTACTGGAAATCAATCAAACAATCCAAACAAACAAACAAACAAACAAAACAAATAACATATCTTTTGTCTATATATCTATTTATTTATTTATTTATTTATTTATTTATTTATATTATATATCTAAAAGAGAAAGAGATAGATATTATATATATTTATAATACTACTGTTGTCAAAAGTAGTAGAAAACAAAAAAGAATCAGACAACAAACGAGAATAACAACAACGACAAGAAGAAACTATCTATCACTATGCGTTTGAAAGCTGATACTAGTATACCGATCAATACATTGCCTTCTCATTCTTCTATATCAAGTAGTAGTAGTAGTAAACCTCGTTCAACTAGTAGTAGTAAAAGGTTAAATTGAACCAAAAAGAGTGCTCCCCAAAAAAGAACCTCAGCCTACTCTTACAAACAACTACAAACAACCTACAACCACAACTCTAAAAGAAGAAAAGAAAATGACAAAAATGAATGAAGCTGCTTTTTCATTCCTATCCAATATATCCCTACAAGGAGGTAAATCTAAAAAGAAGCACCAACAACAACAACAACTACAACAGCAGCAGCAGCAACAACAACAACAACAACAACAATTACAAGAACAACAAAAAAATCAATCTTCATCATCTTCTTCAACTTCATCAACTTCTAATTCTTCATCGTCATCACCAAATAAAATCTTGTTAACCAATTATTCATCACGTCCAATTACATCTGCAACACAATTGGAACAACAATGTCACACATGGATATTTAATTTACCATTCCCCACCTACAAATCAATCGATGCCAAACAAGGTTCACAAGTTGTCCTCAATGTCAAACAACAAAACATCACTCTTAAAAAAGGAGACAAGTTTTACTTTTCAATGACTGTTCCTACTAAAAGTATGTAATAATAGATAGAATCAAATCGAAAAGTTATAATATATATTAATCTTTTATTTATTTTTCTATTTCTATTTCTAGTTGATAGAATTGTATCAATAGCATCAGTGATTCAAGACCCACAACAACAAAATCCAGACTCTACGATTGATGTTGTTTTACAATTTGAAAAGATCTTTCAAGAACCAATACCTAGATCAATCTTTCAAGATGTTCCTTCACTAAAAGACTTGGCAGTATCGAAATCATCATTTACTCGAGTGTCGGATAGCCAACTTGCAATCTTTCAAGATGTCATCAAATCATATGCCGCCAACAAGGCTAAAAAAGAGGCTATCAACTTTCTTTCTGGTATAAAGTTGGGTGAAACATCTAAAAACAACAAAGCAACAGGTGCAGACAGTGGTGGTGCAAGTGGTGGTTCAAATACACCAAGAGATAACCAATCCGATACAAACTTACATTCTGCTGTGATTGAACATCAACAATTTCAACCACCACCGCAAACAATTAATATTAATAATATTAATAATAATAATAATGTCACTACTACTCCAACAATAATGACAATTCCTTTTAATAATAATAATAGTGGAAATAATATTCCATCTATTGAAACTTTGCAACAACAGACCATTATTGGTATGACAACAAATGTAAATCAAGTAACATCATCAACCTCTACTACAACGACGACAACAACACAACAACAACTACCATCTACCAATTTGGGTGTAAATAATAATAAT